>NC_086246.1:5000-82500 GCF_036321145.2 Pelmatolapia mariae | reverse complement strand
TGTGGATGCCTTAACGCTGAAGCTGTCTGCTGAAAAGCTGAAAACGATGAAAAGTTGCATGGTGGTGAAAAAAAAAATGCCACCCTGAGCGGGATTCGAACATGGCCATCCTGGTCTCAAGGCGGCTGTTCATTTCCCTGACCCAAAGCCATTCTTACAAAGAAGAGGTGGAGAGACGGACATTTCTGCTGAAATGAGCAGAAGCTGCTGAGAATTGTGCTGATAGGAGGTGAAAAGGCTGAAAATTTTGCAGAAAAGAGGTGAATCAGCAGAATTTCTGCAGAAAAGAGGAAAAGCAGCAGAAACTTGTGCTGAAAAGAGATGAATCAGCAGAGTTTCTGCTGAAAAGAGTTCTTTTTTTCTGAAAACAGCCAAAAAAGCTGGAATTTGTGCTGAAAAGGGGTGAAAAAAACGAAAATTTTGCTAAAAAGGGGTGAAGAAGCTAAAGTATACCAAATCAAAGTATTTGTGCCAAAACATAGTGTTTCTGCCATATTGTGGTACTACTACATTACAACATGAATACGGATTAAAGATGAAAGAAACTGGCAACAAATTCCTCCACTACAAACCAGTCTGATACCACTTCTTTGCAGTGTTCACGTTTACTAAGGCACTACCCAAAAGGCGCCACAAGAGGGCACTCCAACACAACAGATGACCTATGTACACTGATGCACTTAGTAACAGTCAGCCTCCTACTTAGCCAAAATGGCAAAATCCCCTAATTTGGCACAAATACTATGATTTGGCAGACACTATGATTTAGCAGAGATAATATGATTTGGCAGAAATACTAAACTTTGGCACAAATACTATAATTGAGTACTTTAAGATGAAAGAAATACTATGATTTAGCAGAAATACAATGTTTTTGCAGAAACACTGTAATTTCACTCAAATACTATGAAATAGCAGTAATAATATGATTTGGCAGAAATACTATGTTTCAGTACAAATACTATGACAAACCAGAAATACTATGACTTAGAAGTAATACTATAACAAAAGGGATTCCTCCAAATACTATGAAATTGCAGTAATTCTATGATTTGGCAGAAATACTGTACTTTGTACAAATACAATGCTTTGGTACAAAAACTATATTTTGATTTGAGTACTATGATTTGGCACGAGTAGTATGATTTAGTACAAATACTACGAATTGGCAGAAATACTGTCACTTAGTAGTAATACTATAACATAACAGATATACTGTGATGTTGCAGACAGTCTATGTTTTTGCACAACTAGCACAATATGGCAGAAATACTATGATTTGGCACAAGTACTATGATTTAGTAGAAATACTCTTATTGGCAGAAATACTATGTTTCAGTACAAATAATACGATTTGGCAATAATACTGGGTTTTAGCACAACTACTGAGATTTGGGTGAAATACTATGATTTAGAAGAAATACTATGACTTCATACAAATACAATGTTTTGGTTCAAATACTATGATTTGCAAAAAATACTATGATTTGGCACAAGTACCATGATTTAGTACAAATACTACGAATTCGCTCAAATACTATGAAATTGCAGTAATAGTATGATTTTGAAGGAATACTATCATTTGGTAGAAATACTATGCCTTTGTAGTAATACTATAACATAGCAGATATAATGTGATTTTGCAGACATAGTATGTTTTTGCACATATACTACGGTTTTGCTCAAATACTACGAAATTGCAGTAATACTATGATTTTGAAGGAATACTATGGTTTGGTAGGAATACTATGCCTTAGTAGTAATACTATAACATAACAGATATATGACGATTTTGCAGACATTCTGGTTTTACACAAATACTATAATGTAGCAGAAATACTATGTTTTAGCACAAATACTATGATTTGCTATAAATACTATGATTTGGCACATATACTGTATTCAGCAGATATACTATAAATAAATAGAGAGTGTACGACTTAGTAGTAATACTATAACATAATAGATATACTATGATTTTGCAGACAGTCTATGTTTTTGCACAACTAGCACAATGTGGCAGAAATACTATGATTTGGCACAAGTACTATGATTTAGTAGAAATACTCTTATTGGCAGAAATACTATGTTTCAGTACAAATACTATGATTTGGCAATAATACTGTGTTTCAGCACAACCACTGAGATTTGATTGAAATACTATGACTTAGAAGAAATAGTATGACTTCATACAAATACTATATTTTGGTTCGAATACTATGATTTGCAAAAAATACTATGATTTGGCACAAGTACTATGATTTAGTACAAATACTACAAATTGGCAGAAATACTGTGACTTAGTAGTAATACTTTAACATGACAGATATAATGTGATTTAGCAGACATAGTATGTTTTTGCACATATACTACGGTTTTGCTCAAATACTATCAAATTGCAGTAATACTATGATTTTGAAGGAATACTATGATTAGGTAGAAATACTATGCCTTAGTAGTAATACTTTAACATAACAGATATACTGTGATTTTGCAGACATAGTATGTTTTTGTACAAATACTACGATTTTGCTCAAATACTATGAAATTGCAATAATACTATAATATTGAAGGAATACTACAATTTGGCAGAAATAGTATGTTTGGGCACAAATACTGTGATTTGGCACATATACTATGATCAGCAGATACACTATAACATAACAGAAATTCTACGACTTAGTAGTAATACTATAACATAACAGAAATTTTAATTGGGCACAAATAACATGATTTGGCACAAATACTATAATCAGCAGATATACTATAACATAACAGAAATTCTACGACTTAGTAGTAATACTATAACATAACAGAAATTTTAATTGGGCACAAATAACATGATTTGGCACAAATACCATGATTTGGCAAAAAAAATACCATGATCGGGCACAAATACTATGACTTAGTACAAATACTATGATTTGGCACAAATACTATGACTGGGTACAAATACTATGATTTGGCACAAGTACTATGACTTAGTACAAATACTATGATTTGGCACAAATACTATGATTTAGCAGAAATACTATGTTTTAACATAAATAATATTTTTTGACAGAAATCTCTGCTAAAAGGTACTATTTCTGCTTTTTAGCAGAAATACTGCAATTTTGCATAAATATTATGATTTTGGATAAATACTATGATTTGGCAGATATACTATATTCAGCACATATACTATAACATAACAGAAATACCTCCACCTACTAGTAATACTATAACATATCAGAAATGTCATGATTTGACACAAAAAAAACATGATTTGACACAAATACCATGATTTGGCAAAAATACTATGATTACCTAGAATTACTATGATTGAGCACAAGTACTAAGATGTAGTAGAAGTACTTTGATTTAGCAGAAATACTATTATGGAGGAGTAATACTTTAACATAGGAGAAATACTGATACACGCGCACATACACAGAGTCTAAAGGGAACAGTGGCTGTTAAGAGTCTGGGCTTGGTATATCTAGGTCAGCTAAATTGGCTGCACCTGCTGTAATCAGCCCTTACACACACAGACACAGAGAGAAGTATGAGTCTTCTTCAGTGTATTTCTCACATTCAGGACTCCCCTCGAACAAATGGCCATAATTTCCTAACCGTAGGGGCTACAACGCTCATTCTGACACCGTTTTGTTCAGAAGAGATGGGGGAATCTGCAGGTCTTCATAATTCAGAGATAAAATATAAATTATTGAAGATATTTGACTTGTAATACACTGTAACTGAGAAGAGGCAAAGCAAAACTGCCTCGACTTGCCCTCAAACAACGTTTTGTAACTCTAAATCTATATGGAGCATCAAAATCATTCTTTCACCATAAGAAACAGCAGGCTTTGGTGAACAGTCATGGAAATTTTCACGTCTCTGTTGAAATCCATCAAAAAGATCTGACGAGAGAAAAAAGTTGCTCATTTCCAGAGTTTGAAATCTGAAGAGATCTGAGCAAGGCACAAATTTCCTACCCTCAAACAAATGTAATTCATGGCCAAACGGTAATAGGTGAGAAAAAAATTCTTGAATTGTGAGCATCAGGGGTGTCTGAAGATATATTGGCACAAGCCTCATGTCTCAACTTTGTTTCATTAAGGAGATATGACGATTTGAAAATGCCTCTCATTAGAGAAATCCAGCGCTGATTTTGAACAAACTCTCCATTGACTCTTTAAGGAGACTTTACAGACTTTGTGTTGCTCTGAGGAGATTTGCCAAAACTCTGTAACTCCCACAATAATGATAGTGACAATTTCTGAAAGCCAGCAAAAATACCTACGTTTTGATGTATAATTTGTGGGGGTTGAGTGGAAATTGAGCGAGTAGCAAGAAGTTGTTCAGACATGAAGAGAAAATTCAGAAATTTCCACTGTCCACTCTGAGTTAATTGCATAGCAACCATAACAACGCATGTATTTTCTGAAAAATCACAATTTTGGAACTGAAAACTTAAAGAGGTATAAAATAAAAACGGTAGAAGATCTGGAAGAGCTGAATCACACAGGAATAGCCCAATAATCTGAGAACATTTTAAAGTTTGAATGGAGTTTCTAGGTGAAAGTATGAGGAAGCAGTTAAGTTTCAAAACCAAGCAAGTTTTAGCAGAATTGTGGAAGTTTTCCATTCATTTCAATGGGACAAATTAAAGGAAAAAAGTGTAATATTTTAAAAAGTATAATAGTAATAAACACCAAAAGATATAGCCGGCATACTATGATTTGGCAGACACTATGATTTAGCAGAGATAATATGATTTGGCAGAAATACTAAACTTTGGCACAAATACTATAATTGAGTACTTTAAGATGAAAGAAATACTATGATTTAGCAGAAATACAATGTTTTTGCAGAAACACTGTAATTTCACTCAAATACTATGAAATAGCAGTAATAATATGATTTGGCAGAAATACTATGTTTCAGTACAAATACTATGACAAACCAGAAATACTATGACTTAGAAGTAATACTATAACAAAAGGGATTCCTCCAAATACTATGAAATTGCAGTAATTCTATGATTTGGCAGAAATACTGTACTTTGTACAAATACAATGCTTTGGTACAAAAACTATATTTTGATTTGAGTACTATGATTTGGCACGAGTAGTATGATTTAGTACAAATACTACGAATTGGCAGAAATACTGTCACTTAGTAGTAATACTATAACATAACAGATATACTGTGATGTTGCAGACAGTCTATGTTTTTGCACAACTAGCACAATATGGCAGAAATACTATGATTTGGCACAAGTACTATGATTTAGTAGAAATACTCTTATTGGCAGAAATACTATGTTTCAGTATAATAGTAATAAACACCAAAAGATATAGCCGGCATTAGCAGAAAGAGCAGAACAGTTTAGAGTTTGAACGGAGAAAATCGGATGAAAACTGAGGAAGAAGTTAAGTGCCAAAAAGTGTACGGAAGCAACTGGAATATAGTGGAATAAAGAATAAAGAGAAACAGGAACTCAATAGTGTGGAAGCCCTTGAGGGCATCCACACAATAAAGAGAAACAGGAAAACAATAGTGTGGATGCATAAAGCATCCACACAATAATAACTAGAAAAATTTGCATTTCCTGCGAAAATGCAGTGTGGATGCTGGAACGCTGAAGCTGTCTGCTGAAACTAGCTGAAAAAGCTGAAAAGTTGCAGAAATTGTAAAAACTTGCAGAAGCAAAGGAACGTTGCTAAAATGTAGTAACTTAGCAGAACTGCAATATCTTAGAGGAAACATAATACTTGGCAGAAATACAATAGCATAGCAGAACTTAGCAGAAATATTGTAACTTACCAGAAACACGATAACTTCCCAAAAATACAAGAATTTAGGAGAAATTGTATAAGATAACAGAAAGAATATATTCAGCCAAACATTCTTAAACATTACAGAAATACTGTGATTTAGAAAAACAGTACAACATAGCAGAAATGCTGCGATTTACCAGAGACACTGTAAAATACTATTAATATTGAAATTTAAGAAAAACATACTATGTTTTAGCGCAAATACTGTAATTTGACAGAAATACTATCATTTGGCAGAAATACTATGTTTCAGCAGAAATACTCTGGTTTAGAACAAATATTATAACATAGCAGAAATAAAATTATATAGCAGAAATGCTATATTTAGAAAGAAAAATATAATATAGTAGAAATACTATGATTTAGCAGAAATACTGTAATCAGCACATATACTGTAACATGACAGAAATTCCTCCACTTAGTAGTAATACTATAACATAAAACAAATGTTATGATTTGGCACAAAAACCATAATTTGGCAAAATCCTATGATTTAGCAGAAATACTATGATTGAGCAGAAGTACTAAGATGTAGTAAAAGTACTTTGATTTAACAGAAATACAATTATGGAGGAGTAATACTTTAAAATGGGAGAAATACTGATACACACACATACACAGAGCCTAAAGGGAAGAGTATTTGTGCCATGGAGTGTTAACAAGAATCTGAGGTCCATATTAGAAAAGCTGCTAAAATCATAAATGTTTGCAGAATTGGGAAAGAGAGCGAGCGCCTGGAAAACAGGGTGATGAGCACTCAGAATTAGATTGCGGTGAGAGGCGAAAAACGCCGTTTTTTGGAGTTATAAAACGTTGTGTAACTAAAAAACTCGGTGGACTAGAAGCATAATTCTTGTACTGGGTGAATCAGCGTACTTTGGTGTACTTTGACTGTGATTTGCATTGCTCTTTGTACATCTGTCGCTGAGATATGACGAGAGAAGAAAGGGCAGACCTCAGATATGATTGGCTAGCTGGGAAGCCGTCCAGACCCTGATTTGTAAATTTGAATGTCTCATCCCTCAGATATGATTGGCTGGCTGGGAAGCCGTGCAGGCCCTGATATGTAAATTTGAATGCCTCAGTCCTCACAGAGGATTGGCTGCCTGGGGACCTGGCAGAAATATATAGAAATACTATGATTAAGCATAAATACTACATTTAGCAGAAATACTATATTAAGCACAAATCCTATAATAAGCAGAAGTACTATATTAAGCAAAAATCCTATAAAAAGCGGAAATACTATATTAAGCAACATAAATATCCTATAAAAATCCTATAAAAAGCAAAAATACTGTACTATGATTTGGTAGAAAAACTATAATTAATCAGAAATACTATATTTAGCACAAATCTTATAAAACAGCAGAAATGCTATGATTTAGCACAATAGTAATAACTTAAACAGAAAAATTGGAAAAGCAAAATGGACAGCTGAAAAAATGCTGAACATGCTGAGGGTCCCTCACATATACTTGTTAAAAGAAAAAAATCGGCAAAAAACAAAATATATAACAGCCACACAATCATAAATATGGACACATATGGAAACACACATGCACAGAGAGAGACACACACAAGATCCGATTCAGTCAACCAGTCTAAATATATTGAATTTGAATCTTACAATGAGATCATCCCATAAAAAGGCTTTCTCTCTCTCTCTCTCTCTCTCTCTCTCCCTCTCGCTCTCTGTCACACACACACACACAGACACACACACACACAAGATCCAATTCAGTCAACCAGTCTAAATATATTGAATTTGAATCTTACAATGAGATCATCCCATAAAAAGGCTTTCTCTCTCTCTCTCTCTCTCTCCCTCTCTCTCTCTGTCACACACACACACACACACACACACACACACACACACACACACACACACAAGATCCAATTCAGTCAACCAGTCTAAATATATTGAATTTGAATCTTACAATGAGATCATCCCATAAAAAGGCTTTCTCTCTCTCTCTCTCTCTCTCTCTCTGTCACACACACACACACACACACACACACACACACACACACACACACACACACACACAAGATCCAATTCAGTCAACCAGTCTAAATATATTGAATTTGAATCTTACAATGAGATGATCCCATAAAAAGGCTTTCTCTCTCTCTCTCTCTGTCACACACACACACACACACACACACACACACACACACACACACACACACACACAAGATCCAATTCAGTCAACCAGTCTAAATATATTGAATTTAAATCTTACAATGAGATCATCCCATAACAAGCCCCTCTCTCTCTCTCTCTCTCTCTCTCTCTCTCTCTCTCTCTCTGTCACACACACACACACACACACACACAGGGAGAGAGAAGTAAGTTTCTAGCTCAGTCAAGCAGCCTGGGAGCTGCTGAATTTGAATCCACCAATCAGAGAGCCTGTGCACTTTTTCCCGCCAAAACAGGTGCACGCAGCACAGAGAGACACAGGCTTTTTGCAGTCTATTTCTCATAATGACGACTCCCCTCAAACAAATGACCATAATTTCCTAACCGTAGGGGCTAGAACGGTCATTCTTACACCGTTTTGTTCAGAAGAGATCGGGGAATCTTAAAGTGTTGACACTTTATCATTAAAATATGAATTATTAAAGATATTTGACTTCTAATGCACCATAACTGAGTAGAACAAAGCAAAAACTGCCTTGACTTTCCCTCAAACAACGCTTTCTAACTCTAAATCTATTTGGAGTATCAATATCATTTTTTCACCGTAAGAGACAGCAGGCTTTGGTGAACAGTCATGGAAATTTTCAGGTCTCTGTGGAAATCCATCAAAAAGATATGACGAGAGAAAAAAGTGGTTCATTTCCAGAGTTTGAAATCTGAAGAAATCTGAGCGAAGGACGAATTTCCTACCCTCAAACAAGTCTAACTCATTTCAGAACGGTAATAGGTGAGAAAATAATTCTTGAATTTTGAGCGTCAGGAGTGTCTGAAGATATACTGGGACAAGCCTTAAGTCTGAATGTCGCTTCATTAAGGAGATATGACGATTCGAATATGCCTCTCATTACAGAAATCAAGCGGTGATTTTGAACAAACTCTCCATTGACTTTCTATGGAGAGTTTTGAGACTTTGTGTTGGTCTGAGGAGATTTGACAAAAGTCTATAAATCCCACAACCATGATAGTGACATTTTCTGAAAGCCAGCAAAAATACCCACGTTTTGATGTATAATTTGTGGAAGTTGAGTGAAAATTGAGCAAGTAGCAAGAAGTTGTTCGGACATGAAGAGAAGACTGCAAAACCTTCAGTGGCACACTGGAAGCCAAGTGCATAGCAACCATAACAACGCATGTATTTTGTGAAAAATCACAATTTTGCAACTCAAAACTTTAAGAGGCATAAAAGTAAAACGGTAAAAGATTTAAAAAAGCTGATTTATTCCTGAATAGCCCAATAATTTGAGAACATTTTAAAGTTTGAATGGTTGTTCTAGGTGAAAATATGAGGAAGTAGTTAAGTTTCAAAAACAAGCAAGTTTTAGCAGAATTGCGGAAGTTTCCCATTCATTTCAATGGGACAAATTAAAGGAAAAAAGCTTAATATTTTAAAAAGTATAATAGTATAAAATACCAAAAGATATTGCCGGAAAGAGCAAAAATAGCAGAATAGTTTAAAATTTGAACGGTGAAAATCGGCTGAAAATTGTGGAAGTAGATCCACGGCGAAAAGTGTACGGAAGCAACTAGAATAATAATAATAATAAAGAATAAAGAGAAACAGGAACTCAATAGTGTGGATGCCTCCAGCATCCACACAATAAAGAATAAAGAGAAACAGGAACTCAATAGTGTGGATGCCTCCAGCATCCACACAATAATAATAATAATAATAATAAAGAATAAAGAGAAACAGGAACTCAATAGTGTGGATGCCTAAAGCATCCACACAACTAGAAAATTTGCATTTCCTGCGAAAATGCTGTGTGGATGCCTTAACGCTGATGCTGTCTGCTGAAAAGCTGAAAAAGATGAAAAGTTGCATGGTGGTGAAAACAAAATGTCACCATGAGCAGGATTCGAACCTGGCCCTCCGGAGCGCCAGGCAGGAACTCAACTCACTGAACCAGACTTATTCTCACAAAGACGAGGTGGACAGACTGACAATTCTGCTGAAATGAGCAGAAGCTGCTGAGAATTGTGCTGATAAGAGGTGAAAAGGGCTGAAAATTTTGCAGAAAAGAGGTGAGTCAGTAGAATTTCTGCAGAAAAGAGGGAAAGAAGCAGAACGTTGCGCTGAAAAGAGGTGAATGAGCAGAATTTCTGCTGAAAAGAGGCAGAAGGTTCTGTATGTAGAAAAAGAAACACTGTTGAACCATGTGTGAATAAATAAAGAAATGAAATGAAAGAACAACCTGGTTCTGCTCAAATTCACCAATCAGAGGTACTGCCTCTGTCTGCTTCATCAGGCTGTGTTGTTTCTGCCATGGAGTGTTAGAAAAGCTGCTAAAATCATGAGACTTTGCAACTACTCATCTCACTGACCCAAACTCATTCTCAAAAAGAAGAGGTGGACAGACTGACAATTCTGCTGAAATTAGCAGAAGCTGCTGAGAATTGTGCGGATAAGAGGTGAAATTGCTGAAAATTTTGCAGCAAAGAGGTGAATCAGCAGAATTTCTGTAGAAAAGAGACAAAGAAGCAGAACGTTGCGCTGAAAAGAGGTGAATCAGCAGAATTTCTGCTGAAAAGAGGCAGAACAACCTGGTTCTGCTCAAATTCACCAATCAGAGGTACTGCCTCTATCTGCTTCATCAGGCTGTGTACTTGTATGTATTTCTGCCATGGAGCGTTAAGAAGAATCTGAGGTCCATGTTAGAAAAACTGCTAAAATGGGGTGAAAAAAATGAAAATTTTGCTGAAAGGGAGTGAAGAAGCTAAAGTATACCAAATCATACACACAAACAGTATTTGTGCCAAAACATAGTATTTCTGCCATATTGTGGTATTTGTGCCACAAAAGTTACTACATTACAACATGAATACGGATTAAAGATGAAAGAAACTGGCAACAAATTCCTCCACTACAAACCAGTCTGATACCACTTGTTTGCAGTGTTCACGTTTACTAAGGCACTACCCAAAAGGTGCCACAAGAGGGCACTCCAACAAAAGAGATGACCTATGTACACTGATGCACTTAGTAACAGTCAGCCTCCTACTTTGCCACTACATAATACAGCGGAAATACGGTAGCAGAAATACAATTCTTTTGCAGAAACACTGTAATTTCACTCAAATACTATGAAATAGCAGTAATACTATGATTTGGCAGAAATACTATGTTTCAGTACAAATACTATGACAAAGCAGAAATACTATGACTTAGAAGTAATAGTATAACAAAAGGGATTCCTCAAAATACTATGAAATTGCAGTAATTCTATGATTTGGCAGAAATACTGTACTCTGTACAAATACAATGCTTTGGTATTTATACTATATTTTGATTTTAACTCTATGATTTGAAAAAGATGAAAGCATTGAAAAAGGCAGAAAAGAGATGAATCAGCAGAATTTCTGCAGAAAAGAGGCAAAGAAGCAGAACGTTGCGCTGAAAAGAGGTGAATGAGCAGAATTTCTGCTGAGAAGAGGCAGAATTTCTGCTGAAAAGAGTCAGAAGGTTCTGTATGTAGAAAAAGAAACACGATGAACCATGTGTGAAATAAATAAAGAAATGGAAGAGAGAGAAGAAACGGCTTCATTTCCAGAGTTTGAAGACTGAGAGAAGGACACCCCTGTTGACCAAGGTGGGATTGAACCCACGACCTTTGAGGTGCAGAGCCGTGTCATTACTGATTGCGCCACCTGGGAAGGGAGCGCTCGGCTCAAAAACATAGACATGAGCAGTCCGAAAATAGATCGCGGTGAGCGGCGAAAAGCGCCGTTTTTCGGAGTTACAAAACGTCGTGTAACTCAAGAACTAGGAGGGCTAGCAGCATAATTCTTGTACTGGGTGAATCAGCGGACTTTGGTGTATTTTGACTGCGATTTTCATAGCTCTTTTTACCTCCGTCGCGGAGATATGACGAGAGAAGAAACGGCTTCATTTTCAGAGTGTGAAAACTGAGAGGAGGACAGATTTCCACACCTCAAACAAACGTAATTTATGGCTCAACGGTAAGATGAATGTAAAAACTGCTTCCACTGTGAGTGTCAGGAGTGTCTGAATATATATTGGCACAAGCCTCATGTCCTAACTTTGCTTTGTTAAGGAAATATGGCAATCTAAAAATGCCTCCCGTTACAGAATTTCAGCTCTGAATTTCAAAACCTCCCCATACACTTTGAATGGGGACTTGTCAGACTTTGTGTCACTTCGAGGCAAATTGCGAAAAAACGGTAAATCTCACAATACAGATAGTAACATTGTCTGAAAGCCAGCAAAAATACCTACATTTTGATGTATAATTTGTGGGGGTTGAGTGAAAATTGAGCGAGTAGCAAGAAGTTGTTCAGACATGAAGAGAAAATTCAGAACAGACCAGCACACACTCTGAGTTAATTGCACAGAATTGTGGAGGTTTCCCATTCATTTCAATGGGATGGGACAAATTAAAAGAAAAAAGTGTAATATTTTAAAAAGTATAATAGTAATAAACACCAAAAGTCATAGCAGGAATTAGCAGAAAGAGCAGAACAGTTTAGAGTTTGAACGGAGAAAATCGGCTAAAACTGAGGGACTAGTTAAGCGGCAAAGAAAGTGGCAACTTGAAGAATAAAGTATAAAGAAAAAAGAGAAACAGGAACTCAATAGTGTGGAAGCCCTTTTAGGGCATCCACACAACTAGAAAAATTTGCATTTCCTGCGAAAATGCTGTGTGGATGCCTTTATGCTGAAGTTGCCTGCTGAAAAAGCTGAAAAAGTTGAAAACTTGAAAAAAGTTGTATGGCGGAGAAGAAACTGAAAATTCTGCTGAAAACAGGTGAAGAAGCAGAAAATTTTTGCTGAAAAGTGATGAAAAGCCAAAAATTCTACTGAGAGGGGTAAAGATAGAGAAATTTTTGCTGAAAAGTGGTGGAAAAAAAACCTTGCCCTGAGCAGGATTCGAACCTAGCCCTCCTGGTCTCAAGGAGGCCACTCAGCTCACTGAGCCAAACTCATTCTGACAAAAAGTAGATGGAGAGACTGACAATTTTGCTGAAATGAGCAGAAGCTGCTGAGAATTGTGCTGATAAGAGGTGAAAAGGCTGAAAATTTTGCAGAAAAGAGGTGAATCAGCAGAATTTCTGCTGAAAAGAGGTAAAGACGCAAAAACTTGGGCTGAAAAGAGACGAATCAGCAGAATTTCTGCTCAAAAGCTGATATTTGTGCTGATAAGAGGTGAAAAGGCTGAAAATTTTGCAGAAGAGGAGAATAATCAGAATTTGGGCTGAAAAGAGGTGCAAATTCACGGGATGTGAACCCGGGCCTCCCAGTCTGAGAACGGATGCTCATCTCACTGAGCTAAAACACAGGTCATCCCGGCAAGGAAAATCAGTGAGGCCACCTTTAATATGGGAGAAATGGGCAAAAAATATTGCAAAAAAAATTCAATATCTCAAAAAGTATAGAAGTTATGAGCACCAAAAGTCATAGCTGGAAAGAGCAGAAAGAGCAGAATTTTTTAATATTTGAACGGTGAAAATCGGCTGAAAACTGAGGGAGTAGTTAAGTGCCGAAAAACGTACGGAAGCAACTAGATTATGGTGGAATAAAGAACTAGAAAAAATTGCATTTCCTGCGAAAATGCTGTGTGGATGCCTTAATGCTGAAGCTGTCTGCTGAAAAGCTGAAAAAGATTAAAAGTAGCAAAAGTTGTATGGTTGTGAAAAAAAATGTTGTCCTAAGCAGGATTTGAGCCTGGCCCTCCTGGGTTCAAGGCAGCAACCATACTCACTATGCCAAACACACTCTGACAAAGGAAGAGATGGAGAGACTGACAATTATGGTGGAATGAGCAGAAGCTGCTGAGGATTGTCCTGATAACACATAAAAGCGCAGAAAATTTCGCAGAAAAGAGGTAAATAAGCAGAATTTCTGCAGAAAAGATGCAAAGAAGCAGAACATTGCGCTGAAAAGAGGTGAATCAGCACAATTTCTGCTGAAAAGAGGCAGAACAACCTGGTTCTGCTCAAATTCACCAATCAGAGGTACTGCTTCTGTCTGCTTCATCAGGCTGTGTACTTGTATATATTTCTACAAATTTATTGTGCTGATAAGAGGTGAAAAGGCTGAAAATTTTGCAGAAAAGAGATGAATCAGCAGAATTTATGCAGAAAAGAGGCAAAGTAGCAGAACGTTACGCTGAAAAGAGGTGAATGAGCAGAATTTCTGCTGAAAAGAGGCAGAATTTCTGCTGAAAAGAGGCAGAAGCTTCTGTATGTAGAAAAAGAAACACGATGAACCATGTGTGAAATAAATAAAGAAATGAAATGAAAGAACAACCTGATTCTGCTCAAATTCACCAATCAGAGTTACTGCCTCTGTCTGCTATCTGGGTACCATATTAGAAAAGCTGCTAAAATTATAAAACTTTGCAAAATTGTAATAAATGATCAATATAAATTACAGGTCTGTGATAGTGTATCAATTTTTAGTGAAAAAACTTTTTTTGACCAAGGTGGGATTGAACCCACGACCTTTGAGTTGCAGAGCCGTGTCATTACTGATTGCGCCACCTGGCAAGGCGGCGGGCGGCGGGCGGCTGAAAAACATAGACATGAGCAGTCCGAAAATAGATCGCGGTGAGAGGCGAAAAGCGCCGTTTTTTGGAGTTACAAAACGTCGTGTAACTCAAAAACTAGGAGGGCTAGCAGCATAATTCTTGTACTGGGTGAATCGGCGGACTTTGGTGTATTCTGACTGCGATTTTCATAGCTCTTTGTACCTCCGTCGCGGAGATATGACGAGAGAAGAAACGGCTTCATTTTCAGAGTGTGAGAACTGAGAGGAGGACAGATTTCCACCCCTCAAACAAACGTAATTCATTACTCAACGGTAAGATAATTGTAAAAACTGCTTCCACTGTGAGTGGCAGCAGTGTCTGAAGATATATTGGCACAAGCCTCATGTCCTAACTTTGCTTTGTTAATTAGATATGGCGATTTCAAAATGCCTGCTGTTACAGAATTTCAGCTCTGAATTTCAAAACCTCCCCATATACTTTGAATGGGAAGTAACCAGACTATGTGTCACTTCGAGGCAAATTGCGAAAAAACGGTAAATCTCACAATAAAGATAGTAACATTGTCTGAAAGCCAGCAAAAATACCTACGTTTTGATGTATAATTTGTGGAGGTTGAGTGGAAATTGAGCGAGTAGCAAGAAGTTGTTCAGACATGAAGAGAAAATTCAGAACAGACCAGCACACACTCTGAGTTAATTGCATAGCAACCATAGCAACGCATGTATTTTCTGAAAAATCACAATTTTGCAACTGAAGACATAAAGAGGTATAAAATGAAAACCGTAGAAGATCTGAAAAAGCTGAATCACACAGGAATAGCCCAATAATCTGAGAACATTTTAAAGTTTGAATGGAGTTTCTAGGTGAAAGCATGAGGAAGCAGTTAAGTTTCAAAACCAAGCAAGTTTTAGCAGAATTGTGGAAGTTTTCCATTCATTTCAATGGGACAAATTAAAGGAAAAAAGTGTAATATTTTAAAAAGTATAATAGTAATAAACACCAAAAGTCATAGCCGGAATTAGCAGAAAGAGCAGAACAGGTTAGAGTTTGAACTGAGAAAATCGGCTGAAAACTGAAGGAGTAGTTAAGTGCCCAAAAATGTACGGAAGCAACTAGATTATGGTGGAATAAAGAATAAAGAGAAACAGGAACTCAATAGTGTGGATGCCTTTGAAGGCATCCACACAATAAAGAGAAACAGGAACTCAATAGTGTGGATGCCTGAGGCATCCACACAAAGAGAAACAGGAACTCAATAGTGTGGATGCCTTTGAAGGCATCCACACAATAAAGAGAAACAGGAACTCAATAGTGTGGATGCTTCCAGCATCCACACAATAAAGAGAAACAGGAACTCAATAGTGTGGAAGCCCTTGAGGGCATCCACACAATAAAGAGAAACAGGAACTCAATAGTGTGGAAGCCCTTTTAGGGCATCCACACAATAAAGAGAAACAGGAAAACAATAGTGTGGATGCCTTAAAGCATCCACACAATAATAAAGAACTAGAAAAATTTGCATTTCCTGGGAAAATGCTGTGTGGATGCCTTAACGCTGAAGCTGTCTGCTGAAAAGCTGAAAAAGATGAAAAGTTGCATGGTGGTGAAAAAAACATTGCAATCCCTTTCAAGAGGAATAAAGCATGAAGTTCGACTTTAAGTAAGGATCAATGACTGCAGGTCATTGATTAATGTATAAAACTAAAGATGTATTTTAGTTACACAGCACACAAACACAGAAGCAAGGTGTGTATCTAGGATTATTTATAATAAATATGAATTCATTAGTGCAATTTATTTAACCATAGAGAATGACTAGATCCTTCAGGACAATGTCACATCAATGCACTCAACTCACTATGTTATCCATCTAACAGAGCCTCCACTTGTTCTCACTTCAATTTCCCCTCATGGATGAATTTATCCTTGCACTAATGTGAATGTTTGGGGGAAAATCAATCGCATTTTACTCGCAGTTCTCGAGCTGACTTACCTTTGTTTGAACGACGGCCTATTCACAACGTGGAGTCTTAAAAATAGCCACCATTGGTGAATTGGATATGCCCCTCCAGACATTTATAATGCAAAACTGGTTCGATGTGTATGCGCTGACTCCACAGGTACGAAAACATATCAGGCTAAGTCGGTTGGTCTTCACGGTCTCTTCTCCACTACTGTAATTTCATCCATTTCCAATACACGCTATTTTTTGCAAGTACCGTCTCTTTGCATCCGGACACAATCGTACTCTATAAAGTCCTTTTTCTTTTGAGCTGCCTTTAAGTATGGTTCATAGCAATCTTCCTTCCATTACAGTGTTGGTTTTGATTCGTGGCCTGCGAAAATGATGCCACGCTCCCACAATGCATTGCGGCGTGACGTAATCTCCAAAGCCCTATAACTGATATTATAAGTCTCAAAATTTACGTTTGAGACGTATAAAACAGTAATGATAATTCCATAATTAAAGTTAGAGGAGTTCACCCAAAAAACAATAACAAAAAAACCCTAGTGAACCGAGCACAAAACCAACACAAGGTAGTCCAATCGAAACACAACAATTGTAGTTAGCCAATCGGGGCGGGTGACAACAGATTACGTCACAAGTTAAAGCCCGGCGGGAACCTAAGTTGATCTTTCTGAAGAGACTTCGAGGGACCCCGACAGCTCTTATTGCTCTTAGGAACTTTATAAGACGTAAGTATTGAATTTTGAGGGTTTTTTACTGCCTTTATAATATGTATAATACAATATAATATGGGACAAGACACAGGATATAGCCATTTAACTTGCTCTCAATATAAACACTGTCAAAGTACCCAAAAAGTTAGCCTGACTTTTCTTTTTCCTATGTTAATTTTTCTATTGAAGAGAAATTCATTATTGATGAATTCAGATTTACTATTGATAGTAATGTAGTAGTGGGTGTCATAGTTTGATGAACTTGTTTCATGGGTATTTAATTGAAAAAAGATCTAAATGTGTTAATGAAAAATAATTTCAGTCCTAATTTGTTATATGAAATATTAAGATCTTACAGAATCTGACAATCTACAAGATCGATAAGAGTTTTATAAACTTTAAGATGTTAAGTTTGAGTATCTAAAATTGCTTAAGGCTGGCACTCTGCCCTGGCAACAAGATTTTCTAGCACTTTCTCAATTAAGCTATACAAAAAATGAATAACCAAAAGGAGTTAAGCTAAAAGAGCTTAAATCCTAATGGAAACCCTATTCTGAATAACTTCATCTCCCACAATCCCCTGGAGCCATTTCTCATCAAAAAAGGTCATTTTCAGCATAGTTACAGAGGGTGGGACTGACATGAAAGCAGAGTACATTACTGTCATTCTATTGGCTCAAATGATTAACAAGGGGGACCAATAGAAAGACCCATAGCACAGATCATATGCAAGTGCATTATGCTTATATGTATGTGTGTGTGTGTGTATGTGTGTGTGTGTGGGGGGGGGGGCACAAATTTAATGAAACAACAAACATTTTAGGCATGTAAATAAAGTTGAATCATTTCTGCTGTTTACACATTCAAAGCCACAGACTGCCAAATTGAGTGAATTGTGAATAGAACAATGATTTCAGTGTGTTTCACATATCTCTGCTGTAATATTTGTATTTATTCAATGGAGTCTCAGAACTGTTAACTTTATTTTAAAACCAGCATTGTATTTAAAATCAGAAAAATACTTACCATACCTGTCATTTTCAAGCAGGTAACTCAAAAAGGTGTTTATGAGTTTTCTTTGACTCTACAAAAGCTACAGGTGTTACCATATTCTATGACCATTGGATATAGCAGAAATGTATTAACTTCATAATGTTTTTGTGTTGCTTTTTTTCAGAATGGCATTGACAAAACTTCTCAACAACCGCCCGGACACTCCATACTTCCGGCCACCCCCACTGCATTTCAGAATTCCGAATTCCTGTGACCAGCAGAAAGTCATCAGCTGGGATTTTAAAGATGAGACCGCTAAAGCTCTTACAACAAAAAGAAACAAAGTCATAGCTATCACTGATGGGAAGAGTGTGACCAAGGTCACAATTTTCGAGGAATTTGCCTCAAAGGTCCAGCAGGGTTGGTCTTTTGTAATGAGAGGCTATGACCTCAGGGGTACAGTGCCCCCTTTCTCCATTATTGTTACAAGTAAAAACCAGTTTTTTAGGGCTCCCACACTCAATGTAAAGGAAGACCTTTACAAACAAGCAGATGAACTCCTCCATCCTCCTGCTCCTCTCACTCCTCTGCAGATGAGTTCAGCCAGTGGCGGGCTCATCACAGCACAAGGGGAGGTGGTGGAGATAGGTATTTGTGTCTATTCTAGAATAGAATAGAATAGAATAGATTAGAATAATCATTTAATTGTCCCACAAGGGGAAATGTGGTCGTATCAGCAGCACAAAAATCCCCCACATATACAAGCAGAACAGTACACAGAACAGAAACACAATTGTTACATATTTACATCATGGACAATAGTTACCAAAGCAGAGTACAGTACAGTTGTTAAAATTTGAGTAAAGATCGGGTGCAAACAGAGCAGGATACTGAAAAATGTTTAAATAGTTAGGAATATTTAGAATAATTAGAAAACTGCAGATTGTGTATCATACTTGTGCATTAAAAAGTAGACATGTAATTCCCAATAAGTTGTCTGTACTCTCAGTATAGACAGTGGACAGTGGACTCAGTACAGACCTGTGGTGATGACGACTATGGCAGAGTTGTCAGAGAACTTCTGTTGGTGGCAGTGTGGGGAGGTGATGGAGAAGTCTGCAGTCTAGCAGGTGAAGAGGAACAGATCCAGCACAGTTCCCTGTAGGCCGCCGTACTGTAAACCAGTGTATCAGAGACACAGCCATGTGACCTCACATACTGTGGACGTTCTGTGAGGTAGTCCAGTATCCACTGGGACATGTGGTGGTCACTCCCGATAGCTCCAGCTTGTCCCTCAGAAGTCGTGGCTGGATGTTTTTGAAAGCACTGGAAAAATCAAATAACATATTCCTCACAGTGCAGGCTTCTCAAGGTGAGTCAGAGCTCGGTGCAGGAGGTAGATGATGTCATACTCCACCCCAAAGCCAGGCTGGTAAGCAAACTGCAGCGGATCCAATAAAGACCTCACCAAGGGGCGCAGATGGTTTAGAACCAACCTCCCGAGGGTCTTCATCAGATGTGATGTCAGGGAGGACAGGGAGATGTGATTAAATTGCCAGAGTTCATGAAAAGGGAGGGAGGGTGCTGTGTTTGGAGTATGCTGGTTACAGTGTGCAGCTAATGTTGGGTCATAGCTGCCAATTCATCCACTTTGTCAGGGAGAGATCTCACGTTCCACATAATAACAGATAGAATTGCTGGCCGGTACCTCCTAACCTTGCTTCAACGCCCGATCCCAGCCCGAGTACTGCGTCTCTCCCTTCTCACCTCATGGGGGATGTTGGCTTGCTCGGTGGTAGGCAGAACAGCAGAAGCGCCGAGGGCTAACAGCTGCTGGCTAACAACAGATCCCTGCTGTAAAGAATGCAAGGTTGGATCTCCACACGCTCTCCGGACACAGATGCCGTAAAAAATGCAATAAGAAAAACGATTTTCCATAAAATTCTGAGCTCCATTCCGGGAGATCAGTCCACAATAGAAAAGCTCAGTCCACAGTCCTAAGTGGGAGCTCAGTCCACAGTCCACAACAGAAAAATAAAAACAAGATTCACAAGAACAACAAAGAAACAAATATTAAAAGGGAAAAAGGACTCTGTCAGGCTGGAGCTGCTGATACTGGCTGCCAGCTTGGAGCGGCACCTGAAGCTTTTTTTAAAGGCATTCACAGGCATTGAATTAAAACAGACATTCACATGTGCATATTTAAAGAAACAGGAAAAAAAATAAAGAATGTTAAAGTTGTGGAATAAATAACATTGAAAATTAATTAAACAATACTTAATAAATAATTGAAAAAACTGCCCCGTGTTAGAGAGTGACTTATGATAAGTTATTGCTTGGTTTAACTTTACTACTAACAGCTTTATGGTTCTAGTCTGATCAAAACTCAAGTCAGCTGTGTCACTCAAAAGTAATGATAAACAGAAAGACATATCACTGAATGTGACCGTCATGAACTTTTCAAGGCATTCTTATCAACACTCTGATAACCACAGTTTCAAACAGATGTTTGACCAAATTAATCTAAAATCTATACAAGCAATTGAAGCATCCATTGAAATTGTGAATATATCCTTGTTTGCAATGTTTATGTTCACAGGCTATTAATTAGAAAATTTATACATATACATATATATTTATACATAGCAAGTGGGAGACAAAATATGTTCTCTGATTTGTTGGATTTTTGCCCATACCGTGTGGCAAGCATAAACAACATATTCAAATGCCACATTAAAATTTTCAAAAGCTTCTTTTTTCAATTAGTTTACAGTTTCCTGATTTGATCATAAATGTGGTACCAAACTAAGGAATACTGTTGAAATGAAGTTCACATTGTGATATATTTCAGGTATGGAGAGTCACACAGCTGAACAATTGAAAAATAATCAATGTTAGAAAGTGACTTATGATCAGATATTATTTAGGTTAACTTTACCTCTTACAGCTTTTCACATAGTACGGTGACCAGGATGACAGTCATCATGAAGTAGCTGTAAACAGTAGACTCATTAACATGAATATTATGGTTCTACTCTGACTTATGTCAGCTGTGTGACCTCATAAAATGATAAACAGAAACACATATGACTGGATGTGATCTTCATGAACTTCATAAACTTTTCAAATAGACTTAATGTGTCAAACTATATGTCTCACCCATTTTCTATATATATAAGAGCAGTCTAAGCACAGATGTGGAAAACCACTCTTACACCTATTCTATACTCATGTACTTACTGACACCCCATATTAAGGCAGTATTCATACAAACACACTTTGAGCTGTCTTTATTTATCCTCTTAAACACTTTTGTTTTTTCGCATTTTGAGTTTGTGTAATCTCTATAAAGAATATGTGTAATGGTTCAATATATTCTGATTTAAATGTCCATAATAATTAAATGATCATTATTGTGCATCCTACAATTCAAGATTTAGAGCTGTGTGTTTGTATGAATTCAGCTTGCTATACTTATAGACTAAAATTATACAAATCCACTATTTAACCAAACAAGTTATGTTGTTTGGCTAAACAGATTGGGTTTGTTCTACAACATAATTATTCAACAATTGAAAATACAAAACAATATAATTGCACATTTATCCAAAAATGGTGCAATTACTTATTTCATAGGTCTGATATTGTTTGTTAAATCTGGTGACACAGACAGAGTCAAAAATTCCTTGTTGGTGTAACATGTGGCTCTTTTTACCTTTGACCAATGATGTGCTGTTAAAACAAATAAAAAACATGTTAATTAAAAAAATGTTTTTGTTTAGAAAAAGGACTGAAATTACATGGAAACTGTCACCTTAAAGCGTAATTTTAAATACCATCACAAACCGATGTTTTCCAAACAGTTAACAAAGCTGCAGGACATCCGATCACTGCATCTAAATCTAAAAGAAGACAAAAACATATCAAATAGAATTTACACAATGGAACACTTTATTTAATAAATAAGCTCAAAATAAGTGTTACCTTTGAATATTTGTGGGAAAAATCTGATGCTATCCCAAGAATGCAAAGTCACACTGGAAACGATGACAGGCTTGCAACCCTCTGTCGTCCTGGAGTGAGGTGCCAGATCAGTAGCAGTGAGTTGACAGAAGTTGGTGTCTATAAGAGCGGTCAAACACTGACACTGTCCACTTGTGTAAAGTCTAAGAAGCTGGAATGCAGGCATGCAGGACGAGCTTGAATGGGTGGTTTCTAAAAAAAATACAGAAAAAAAACAACATTTCATTGATATTAAGGCATAAAAACTACAAACAAGGTATACAATGAGAAAATATTGAAATACCTCATAGGTGCTGCAGGCCACATAACCAGAATCCAGAGCAATCTCACACCATGTGAGTGTGAGATTGGTGAAGATAGACACAAGCTCTGTGATGAGGTTTGAATATCTCAGTTTGGAAACTGAAAAACTCAGAAGACAGCAGTACCTGCACAGAGAGACAGAGTAGAAAAAAACACATAGATTTTTCATCCATAATGTGAATTAAAACTCACTCAAGTGCCAACTAGTTTAATCATTTGAGTGTGGAATTATTTATGAAATAAACAGGATTTAAATTAATTAATTGATTAAATTAAAAGCTCTGACATGTATTTTGTTTTTATCAAAGATAAAAAATCATACCTTTCTCTACTCTGTAGATCACTGGACTCTGACACGAAGTACAGTTTCCTCAGTATGAGTCATCCTTGATGGTTTCAGAGGTGTTGACTGTGGCAGCATGGTGATGGTCTCTAGATTAGGCAGGAGGTCAGGTGATGTGATCTTCTCCACTGATGTAACACTGATATGGCAGTTCATAAAACAGCAGTCTCCTTGTGGCATGTAGTTATCTGTGCAGTCCAGCACTGATGGAACAGGTTTGGATCAGCAGTTCATGAAGATGGTGGTAAGATGTTGTTGTTTCAGCTGAGGATGGTGACGTTTGAAGGTTTTGCCACAAAGGACACATGACTGTGTGTGCCCTGTCTGAAGAAAATAAACCTACAAAACATAAAGTGCTTTAAACACCACCAACCCTCCCCACCCACCCATCTCAGCCCCCAAGTGTCAATATAATGTTCGTATGGGGTGTCAGTTACTATAATAATAAATTCCTGCATTTATCTGGGATTTATTTATTTACTATTTAATAATTTGAAAGCCCTTTGAGGGGAAGCTCTCATTTCTTGAGATACATACATCACAGTAAAATAAAGTATCAACAAAAGGAGAGGACAATTTACATCAATGAAAAAATGCATTTTAAAAGAGTAGATTTAGTAATTTAAAACATGAGGATAAAAAATAAATTATGCTGCTTTAATAAATGTCTAAGGAGCTTGGAAAGAAAAGCGTCTGGACTTCTTTAAGTTGCTTGAAGACGTTTCACCTCTCATCCGAGAAGCTTCTTCAGTTCTAAGGTCAAATGGCCGGGAGTCCCAGATTTAAACCCAGTGGGAGTATCCCCCCAAAGAGGGACAAAGGACCCCCTGGTGATCCTCTATTCACATGAGCCAAGGTGTGAAAGCGGGTGTGGGACCTAATCAGCCAGGGTTTCGGGTGTGCCCATTGTAAAACCTGGCCCCACATTGTCATGTGAATTCCTGAGGTCAGATGGCCCAGGATGTGAGTGGGCATTAAGGCGTCTGGGGAGGGAACTCAAAACTGGATTATAGATGGCAGACAGTTGGTGTCGTAAACCACCGCCTCTGTTCAAAGATGGTCGCTCACAGTGGACATAGATGGCCTCTTTCACTCCTCTTTCAAACCATCTGTCCTCTCTGTCCAAAATGTGAACATTGGCATCCTCGAAAGAGTGACCTTTATCCTTAAGATGCAGATGAACTGCTGAGTCTTGTCCTGTGGAGGTGGCTCTTCTATGTTGTGCCATGCGCTTGTGAAGTGGCTGTTTGGTCTCTCCAATGTAGAGGTCTGGGCATTCCTCGCTGCACTGTACAGCATAAACCACGTTGTTAAGTCTGTGTTTTGGAGTTTTGTCTTTCGGGTGAACCAGTTTCTGTCTGAGTGTGTTGCTGGGTCTGAAGTACACTGGGATGTCGTGCTTGGAGAAAACTCTCCTGAGTTTCTCTGATACACCGGCTACATAGGGGATGACAACGTTGTTGCGTCTGTCTTTCTTATCCTCCCTCGCTGGTGTCTGATCTTCTTTTCTGTGCCTCTTAGCTGACTTTATAAGCGCCCAGTTAGGATAACCACATGTTTTGAGTGCTTCCTTTACGTGTGTGTGTTCCTTCTTTTTCCCTTCAGGCTTAGAGGGAACATGTTCTGCCCGGTGGTGTAGGGTCCTGATTACTCCAAGTTTGTGTTCCAGAGGGTGATGGGAGTCAAAGAGGAGGTACTGGTCCGTGTGTGTGGGCTTCCGGTAAACTTCGATGTTGAGGTTGCCATTCTCTTCAATGTGCACAGCGCAGTCCAGGAAAGGCAAACAGTTATCCTTTGTGTCTTCCCTGGTGAACTTGATGTTTTTATCCACAGCGTTAATGTGCGCAGTGAAGGATTCCACTTCTTGTGTCTTGATTTTGACCCAGGTGTCGTCTACATATCTGTACCAGTGGCTGGGTATTCTTCCTTTGAAAGAGCCAAGAGCCTTCCTTTCCACTTCCTCCATGTAAAGGTTGGCTACAATAGGTGACACGGGGGAGCCCATGGCACAGCCATGTTTTTGTCTGTAGAAGCCTTCGTTGTATTTGAAGTATGTTGTAGCAAGGCAGAGGTCTAACAGTGTGCAGATCTGATCGGGTGTGAAGTTGGTCCTGTCTTCCAAGGAGCTGTCTTCTTGTAGTCGTTTTCTGACAGTCTCCACAGCCTCCGTGGTGGGTATGCAAGTGAAGAGAGAGACTACATCAAAGGACACGATGGTTTCATCTGGATCCAGGGTAAGTTTCTGGACCTTGTCGGTGAAGTCGGTGGAGTTCTTGATGTGGTGTGGGGTGTTCCCCACGAGAGGTGCAAGGATGGTAGCAAGGTGTTTCGCAATGTTATAAGTGGCTGAGTTTATGCTACTGACTATGGGTCTGAGTGGAACCCCTTCCTTGTGGATTTTTGGAAGTCCATAAATGCAGGGTATGGCATCCCCTGGATAAAGGCGGTGATATGTAATGCGGTCAATGATTTTGTCCTTTTCAAGGTCTTGAAGGCAAGCTATAACTTTCTTTTTGTAGCTGCTTGTGGGGTCTCGCTTTAAAGCTTCGTAGGGTTTAAATCTGGGACTCCCGGCCATTTGACCTTAGAACTGAAGAAGCTTCTCGGATGAGAGGTGAAACGTCTTCAAGCAACTTAAAGAAGTCCAGACGCTTTTCTTTCCAAGCTCCTTAGACTACGATGAATTGGATGACTGAGAACCTTCACAGACAAAATGCTTTAATAAATGTTGCAGCACATTTCAGATCAGAGGTGCATGATAACAGAAGGGAGATGTTCCCTGCTCTGCATGAAGTTCAGCCATGATTTGGTGAAATGATTAATAACATTGCAATAAGAAAGGGTCTTCTTGCAGACAGAGTAGGGAAGACAATTTTTTCAATGAAAAATCTTTTTCATACTCTACAATCAGTAAACTCTGTAACAAACATGATCTGTAATTGTTTCAAAACTCACCAGACGACTTCATGATTGGCTGGAGGACAGGACACAAAACACAGGGTTGTGGTAACTGTAATATGTTCTCAGGACACCTGAATAGAAACTTTGCTGTGGCTGAGAAACAAAAATGAGGTCAAGCAGGGTGTTCTTGTCTGTAGTGGCAGAAGTGATCAGCTGTGAATACCCTCTCGACTGAAACTGCTCCAGAATCTGTTTCCTTCCACTCTGTAACTGGTTCTCATTAAAATCTCCACACACATTATTGGGTGACAGTCCATTATTTCAAGTGAATCTAAAAGACTTACCAGGTTTTGCATGAATGGTGTCAAACTGTAGTCAGGAGGTCTGTACACAACAGCAGTGAGCGCAGGGAATGGACCCTGAACCTTCAACACTAAAAATTCAAGATCAGTGACATTATGCAGATACTGTTTTACCTGAACCTGAAAATGATTCCTCAAATACACAACAACTCCACCACCACTTCTGCTGGCCATGTGAGGAAAGTTTGTGTAGGACACATGTCTGTTGCGTTTGAACATGGTGTAGCCGTTGTAAGATTTAAAGAAATTAGGTCACTGCTGAACTGTATATAACCATCATCCTTAACATTACATTAATTATCATTTCATCAAAGTGTTTATTGAAGCTGCTGGCATTATGTTATAAGTTATATTATAGGGGTTATCATAATCAAATATTAACATGTTTATTACAGGTGCAGTTATAACTACTTTAAAATGATTGAGTTAATATATATATATCATAAGTCAGAGCCTGAGTATATGGTTACAGTAAAATAGTAGCTGAGCAAAGGCCTGAATATATTCAGCTTCTTGTGGTATTTGAGTTTGTTTAGTTACAGGTGACGAAAGGATGTCCAGTCCATGGGGACCTCAAAGGCCTGAGATCTTCACCATATTTGGATGGATGGGGAACTTCTGTGTCTGCAGTTATCTCTTAAAATACATGAATGTTCTGTACATGCAAATTATGTGCTTGTAAACGCAAGAAGGGGCGTTACAATACCCTGATGGGATAAAAGCAATCTAGAGTGTATTTTGGGTAGAGATGTACAACTGATGTTTTGCGGTTTACACCTCTCCACGCTGCGTGCATTCATTAAAATCAATTGTTTGACCGACCTCTTCTGGACCATCATTGTTTTACTCTCGTCCTCAATTTCGAACCCGTAACATTTGGTGCATTGGCCGAGGGTTGAGAGAGGGAGAAAGTTGGAGATTGAGACTGAGAGGGTCCAAGGTGCTCAAACAGGCAGATGCGAGTCAGTGGTCGAAGTGAGTTGACATAAGCCGGCTTATCTAAAGGTAAGGCACTACCTGTTGAATTATTTCCAAACTGTGCCAGATTGACGATTACAAAATTGAAAGTCTACTCACTGAGAATTACTGGTAAAGGTCTGTTTTGATTTTGGTGAAAATCTCATGAGAATGGAAGTTGAAGTAATGAGAATAAGAGAAAATAAGTAAAGAGTAAAGAGAATAAGAGAAAATAAGTAAAGAGTAAAGAGAATAAGTGTATGAGAAAAGTGAATTAAGATAAGTTTAAGGAATTACACTGGTAAAGGAATTAAGTAGGACAGGGAATTAGTGAACTTTGTGACATTAATGTCTCCATTGATTATAAAGCCGGGCTTGGACACCGATGTGGTTGGTTTTGTGGTTTTTGTGGGGTGTCTTCAAAATAATTAAATTGTATAAGAACGGAACATTGGGAATGTTCTAAGAAGTGCATTGCTCAGAGGTAACGCTTGCCAAGGTCAAGGACGCTTAGATCTTGTCCTCTTTTGAGGGATAGTCAGTTGGTCACTGTGGAGCCTGGGGCACTCCTGAATAACTAGTGGTTGGACCACTTTACCGTCCGGGACGGTATTTTGCACTTTTTTGGTCGATAGAAACCGGGTTTCGGGCGTGTAACGTCACAATTATAACTTCGGGGAAGTATAGTTGGTTGCCGCTTTTAAATTGTCTTAGAGTATTAGTTATCTGACCACGGCCCGGGGCCGAGACTGGTTATAATTGATTACAAAAAACTCAGGGAGTTTATCGGTTGGACCGTTAAGGTTAAATTTTTCTAAATTCGGTAGGTTGTTCGCTTTCAGGCCTTGTACATATTTGTATATTTTATAAGACGTCTCGGTGTTATAATTTGTTGTTATAATTTCTATGTTTGTATATAGGCTCTGTCTGCCACGGGCACTGCAGCAAGCTGGTTATTTTGAGAGTGTGTGTGTGTATGTAAATGAGATGCCTGTGACTTATTTAGAGTGACATTTCCTGTTTACTAATGAGTGGCTAATGACTGACTGCAGAGCCTGGGTTAAGGACGACTTGAATTGGTGTTTTAAGGGAAGAATTGCTTTTATTTCTACTTTGTTGGCATTACGGTTGTTAAATACGAGGACTACTTTATGATACATGTAGAATTGGAGCATGGGTTTTGCTTAACACGTCCTTGAACGACGTAATACTTGTTGAAAGTAATAGGACTTGTGTTTTATTGACTCTTTGTACTGACACCGTGTTTTTTGACTAACATTTTATAACTTCAGTAATAAGGCGATCAGAAGAAGCATTATTAGATTTTGCATGTAGTAGTATTGTTATATTTCGGGCCCTGGAATTATACTGTAGGCAGGATAGAAATCTAAATCCCACTGACGCTGCTTGAAAACACATAAGTATATGCACTTAGTACACCCACTCAAGAAATGATTGTGTGACTGATGCTACAAAACTGACCTAAAGAATGGTGATGTGTGTGGAGAAGTGTTAGTTGTCCTGATATGTGAAAGAGCGCTATTAAAATGTGTGTGAGTGAAATGAAGGCATATTGCTTTTAAATAAAGATTTAGTAGAATTACTGATTATTTGTAGACTGTGAAATTTAAAAAAAAAAAAAAAAAAGTCTCTGCAGAAGCTGTAGAAACAGGAAATACTGTGCTGCTGTGTGTGTGAGAGGAAGGTGTGTGAGTGATTGATGATGTGAGGGGAGCACCCAGAGAAATAGAGAGAGCTTAAATTCTAAGAAGATTAAGCGAATGCATGTTTTAAGAAAAGTAATAAAGTAATAAAATTATATTAATTACAGGTTTTAGAAAAGAGACAGACCGAGAGAAATAAATACATGAACTAACAATTACATTAATGAAGTGAAAACGCACGTACACAAACTGTTACATGTGAAATTATTGTTGGAAAGTTTAATACACACATGAAATAAAGAAAGCAGTTTACACTCCTTTAATTTCCAGAACCAGTGTGTCCCCCAGACCTGATAACACCCTTGCCCAGTTGGCCCCTGTATCAGGCGAGCATGGAAGGCTGGACAGCCCATGACGGGTAAGATCCCACCTCGAAACCCTGGGACGACCTAAGGCAAGGCGCAGTCACGATTGCTTGTACCTAAGTCCCGGAGTGACCTTGGAGTCACTGGAGGAGACGGGACTTCAACGGGTAAAGCCGCTGGGTACAGGCAAAGGGGAAATGCCACTAACAATGACCAGTGATGAGCCAGAGAGAGAAAACACACCCTGTGAAAAGGAGTCTGAAACACTGCAAAAGAAACATTTACGAGATCACAAAGATCACGAATAAACATTTATAAAAATTACACATACTAACAGAAAATGCACTAACCCTACAGAGATAAGCTCATGAAGAGTAATGCATAGATAGTGATTAAAACCTGCCTAAGAACACAAACATATGTAATTAAATGAGCTTGCTAATTTCATGAGTGTTAAAATAGTGTGAATGTTGAAGAAAATACACTTAAAACACACTTGGATAAAATAGAGTTGTGGAATAACTGAAACGAAGCTGTATGACAAGGGAGTGAGTTATGGAAAAAACAAAACAAAACAAAAAAAACAAACAAAAGAGAAGTTATTAAAGTAGTTTAAGAAGGGTGACTTAGGAGCGCTGTTGCACCGATTGATAAAAGCAAGTGATTAGTATAGAAAGAAAATGAAAATAATTGAATAATGTGATAAGGTTTAAACATGTATTTATCTTGTGACTGAGTATGAAAATTAGTTGGAGAGCTAATGTGAGTGATGACAGAGGAGCTTGCTGTGTGTGTGTGATTGAGGCCTTCAAGGAGAAGTAGACAGTTCAGAGGTGCAAATTTGATCAAGAGGTTTATAAATTAGTGTTGACATATTGTGAGAACGTGCTTATATGTTAGGTTGAATGTGAGTTTGGTAAGGTGCTTAAAGGGGGATATTGTGTACAAAACGGTGAAGCTTTTAAGTTTTGGGTGTGTTCTATGGCTGAAATTTAAGATTGTTGAAGATTTTTGAGGTTGTTGTTTTATTTTTAAAGAGGGAGTTTTAATAAACATGGACATGTTTAAGGGGTTTTGTAACAGTGCACTTATAAAGAAAAAACCTGTCAGGTGATTTTGTTTTGTACTTTAATGAGCTAATACTCAGCTCTCTTTTTTCTCATTTTTGTTCTAAGCAGGCCTGCAAAAGACAACAATGAATAACGGCGCCGACAATAGTCTCAGGAAAACAAAAAGTAAGGTGACCTTTTCCGAATTACAATGGGTCAGATTGTGGGTCCCTGTCTAAGAGGATTGCAGCGAGCCAATCCAGCCCAAAAATATAAAGAACTATTTTCCTAGAAACGAGTAAAAAAAGAAAATAAATGATTATATAAATACACTGAGTTTGCTGAAAGTGGAAAATCTGATTATTCGTGCGGAAGTCTACCAATACCCGATGTTAATGCGTGTGAGTGAATGTGTGGGTGAATGGACGACCAGGCAGACCATAGGTTGGACCGACTGGACACTGACAAAAGACTGGACTAAGGTTGGACATATGACTGATAACTGTTCTGTTTTAAGTTTTCTTTTATAACACAGGTTGGATCATAAGTGGGAGAAACTGAGTATGAAGTGTGAAGTTCTGGTTAACACACAGGCTTTTGTTTATAGGACGTTTCAAGGATGCAGGCTGTGGATGGAGCCAAGAAGGGATTTTGACATGATGATTAATTTGATTTCATTCCTTAAACACAGGTTTGAAGGCTCGGAGCATCTATACCTAAGATGATATGATTAACCTTTTCTTTTAATTCCCTAACCTGAGTGAAGGATTTTGAGTTTGTAACACATGAGATGTGTCACAAAAAGGGGGGGAGTTACAGGATTTAATGTTTAAGTTGAAATGGGTTTTAGGATTACTTGATGACGTTTGGGGTTTTTGATAATTTAGGTATGGTAAAACTGAGGCAGAAAGTGTTATTTTCAGGTTATTTTTGATTTCTAGAATAAGAGGTTATAATTTAGGCGTCCACATACAGATATGTTAAAGGGAAATTGTATATATGTGATTAGCTACATGAAATGTGCTCTTTTAGGGTTACTAAGCAAATCTCTACATGACCTTTACCTAACAACCTTTGTGATGATAAACTTGTTTACCGACTTGCTCTTTTGTAGAACATACAGACTTAGGAAAGGGGAACCTCAGCTCTGAGTTCTGAGAATAACTTTGGTATCTTTGTAAGTTGACAGGAAACACGTTGAGACAGCCGTATAGGGCAAATGTGTTAGAGCTTGTAATTAAATGTGGGACTTGAAAAGAGGAAGCAAATTTGGTACAGGACGTGCTTGAGATGATCAGATGAGAGAAGGGGAAGGTCAGGAAGAGTTAAAGTCTCTTGAGAAATTAAATTGGGTGAAAGGGGGGTGTAGCAAGTAGATTCAGGGCAGCTCACAGCCCGGCGTAAACGCAAGGTGCTGTCACACAGCTTAAGTTATTTGGTTGATTTATTTTATGACAAAACAATAAGGAAATATTAAAATATACAACACGTTGAGAAGATCTCTTTTGTTATATTTTAGTGTTTAACATGGAAGATGCCTCTCTGGAGCTTCTCTCCTGATGCTACTCTCGCCAAAGACGCTTATCCATAGAGACCATGTCAGCTCCCAAACAGACAACAACAAACCAAGACTAGCAATAAACAATCTAAACATAAATAATAACAAATAAAGAACAATACAGAATAAAAATTTGAACCGAAGAATAAAATAGTGAAATGTGGATTATTAAATATTAAGTATTTCTCTTAAAAGGTCTCTGTTAGCTGACGCCAAGCGGTCGCAGCAGATGGCTGCCCGTACCTGAGCATGGTTCTGCTGGAGGTTTCTTCCTGTTAAAAGGGAGTTTTTCCTTCACACTGTTGCCAAAGTGCTTGCTCAATAGGGGGTCACAAGATTGGTGGGTTTTTCTCTGTATATATGAAGCATGTTGAAGTAATTTTTGTTGTGATTTGGCGCTATATAAAAAAATTAAATGGGAATGTATTGAAGTAAACTTAAATGTCATAAATTAGGAATTAGTTCATTTCTCAGGGGAGAAAAGAAAAAAAAAAAAAAAAAACGGGGACTGGTGTTAGGAACAAAAGTTATATTTTTAATATGAATCTGGTTATGATCTTGTTTTATGTACTTTAATAATGAAGGCTGGCTTGTAGAGCAAGGCCACCTTTTACTCACAAACAAGTGCTCAGCCAGATTGAAAAACAGGAAGTTTTAGTGCACAAGGCATATTAATAAATATAGACACAAAAAGAGGAACTCCCCATATAAACAACATTCAAAATGTGTGAAGTATAAAGTACCGAAATAACACTATATAAGTCACAGCTGATGATTCTAATGTTAGAGAGCTCTTGCAACTGGCGTCTGAGCTGTGCAGAGGTCGCTCTTAAGACAGGTACTTATGTAGGTTAGCATGAGGTTGAGTCCAACAGAAGCAAGGCACCCTAAATGTGCACAGCATGCAGCAGGGGTGGCCAAAATAATATAGGAAATAGCACATGTAGGGAGAGAACACTCACTAAAAGTTCTGACTACACATAGTGTGGTGGCTTATGTGAACTTGCAGGCGTTCACTATGACATCATTAGCACAACAGAGACTGAGTAAAGTTTTAGATGCTCGAAATCTGACACTTACTCATGAAGAAATCAATATGGCAGATGTAATGGGATTAGGAGGACCTAATTACTGTACTAAGAAAGCAGAACTTGAAGGGAAAGTCAGGGAAGATTTAAAAACAGGACCTGTTGGGATTGGGGATTTAGAGATTTTTATTGCTACTATATAATGTGCCTTATGATGACTGCATTAATAACAGGTTGTACAGTATAATTTTAATAATATTGAATATGTTTGTGATAACAGTGATGTCTCTATTTACAGGTTGAGTTTATTTCATACACAAAGCATAACTGTGCTTGTTTAGAGTTGATGTTCCGTCCAAAGGGTTTTAAGCTTCACGGGTGAGAGTGTCCAGGTGATACATGTTGAGGGAAGATGAGAACATAGCAGGTTAATTGCATGCACGCTTACAAACACACATGATTTAAATATAGGCCAGGCCGAAGGCCTGGACTTTATGTAGCTTTTAAATTTACAGCTCCTAACTTGCAGGAATGGCGTGGAGTGTAATGAATGAATGCAAAACATGCTTACAGACACAAACATGACATAGATTTATTTTGTAGGGTAAAGGTGGAATACATGGTGCTTTGTTTCTGCTTAGCAACTGCTGAGGTAAAAGGTGTTAAAGATAAATATGCAATAAGTGAACAGGAAATGTGTGAGGGTGAGCCGGGTGAAAATGTTGTAGATAATAGAAACTTGTCTAACTGGTATTAACAGTAACTTTTGCATGTTATGTATATGCTTGAAGCAAAAGAGGCGTAAATGATCATAGAAAATTTTGAAGTGTGTTTTCTAGTGGAGATTTAGGCTGACATAGGGATGGTGTATATTTTACCCGGGGTGTTTTTTAATAGAACTAAAAGCGTTGCTCACACACATAAAGAATATTGAGATTAAGTAAAGTTAATATAATGGATAGAGCCCAGAACATGATGTTGTGAACCAACTTTGAATAATGACAGGAACATTAGATGAACAAAGTAGGTTAGTGAGGTGTAGTAGAGAGAGGCTGTTTGTTTTTTATCCCTTACAGGAGAAGATTTCCACTAGAGAGGGACCCAGAAAAGGAGCAGAGACCACTTAAGCATGAAGTGTTTTCAAGTGGGAGCTGGTGTTTTATTACTGGACCACCTAGAGGACATGAGGTGGTTTTCTGATTTGCTGAGTCAGAGGACGGCTAGAGAGGGTCAGAGCGAAGGAAGTGGACCTGGGAATGGTGGTTTCAGGGCCCATGATGCCATTAATGGATGTAGAGGTGACAGAGTGGGTCGAGGAGTGACACAAGGAAATGGTGTGGTGATGTCTCTGGAGAGACATCAAGAGAGGGAATTGTAAGATTTAAAGAAATTAGGTCACTGCTGAACTGTATATAACCATCATCCTTAACATTACATTAATTATCATTTCATCAAAGTGTTTATTGAAGCTGCTGGCATTATGTTATAAGTTATATTATAGGGGTTATCATAATCAAATATTAACATGTTTATTACAGGTGCAGTTATAACTACTTTAATATGATTGAGTTAATATATATATATCATAAGTCAGAGCCTGAGTATATGGTTACAGTAAAATAGTAGCTGAGCAAAGGCCTGAATATATTCAGCTTCTTGTGGTATTTGAGTTTGTTTAGTTACAGGTGACGAAAGGATGTCCAGTCCATGGGGACCTCAAAGGCCTGAGATCTTCACCATATTTGGATGGATGGGGAACTTCTGTGTCTGCAGTTATCTCTTAAAATACATGAATGTTCTGTACATGCAAATTATGTGCTTGTAAACGCAAGAAGGGGCGTTACAATACCCTGATGGGATAAAAGCAATCTAGAGTGTATTTTGGGTAGAGATGTACAACTGATGTTTTGCGGTTTACACCTCTCCACGCTGCGTGCATTCATTAAAATCAATTGTTTGACCGACCTCTTCTGGACCATCATTGTTTTACTCTCGTCCTCAATTTCGAACCCGTAACACCGTCCAAATGAAGACTGTCTGCAACAAAGGAGCCTTGGAGGTGAGACTCAGTGAGACACAAAACATCTGCTAAGCACATTTCATGATGACTCTTGATGTCACTGATGTGAGATGGCAAACCCTCCGTATTGTGATGGATCAGTGTAAGAGTGTCAGGTCTGCTGGCTGTTTCTCTGATCTGAAGAAGAGGCATCATTTCCTCAACACTGGCTTGTTTCGTGGTTTGGAGCGCTGCAGTTACCTCGGGATTGGCGTAAATCTTTTTCTCATCCAAGTCCTGCAAATAGAGTCCACTGAGAGACGTCACCCTGCTGAGAGCAACATAAGCCATACCTGGTTCAAAAATGTTCTTCATTGAAACTACAGCTGTCTGTGTTGTAAGACCCTGGGTTTTGTGAATTGTGCAGGCGAATGCTATCTTTACAGGAAACTGTCTGCGTACCGCCCCTTTAAACTTCAGACTCTCCTCTGCTCTCTCAATATAAACCATATCATCAGATGCTGCATTAGCACTGCGGTTGCTTCTTACAGACTGCTGGTTGTCCATTCTGAGCCCCAGTTTAATTATGTGTCCATCATTTTCAGATCTCACCACCTTTATCAGTATACCAAAAGCACCATTGACCAAACCGTTTAGTGTGTCCAAGTTTCTGGTCAGCATGACTCGAGCTCCTTCAGCAGCATTCAGGGTGTCGGGTAAATCATTTCGCCCACCTGTAAATGGTTTGTCTCTTCCTGCCATTCTGCCTGTACGTTTATCCTTCTGGAAATCGTCTGCAGTGATGATTATAATGTTTGAATGAAGCTTCTTGAGCGTATCTGTGTTGTGGGATTCAACATTCTTGTTGGTGGCATAAATGTGTAAGACCTCGATTGGACATTCTTCTGGTGCAGTCACAGCCTATGACAACAAATCTCTGTCACACTGAGAAAGCTCATCTGTCTTCTCTTTGACTCTAATCCTGTTCAACATCTCTGCAAAGGCCACATCATCTTTCTGACGCATGATCTCGGTTAGAGTGATCATCTGAAAATGTTCCTGCCATAGGTCAATCTGTTCTGGATCATAAACACAGAGAGGCTTAGACTGTCGCACTGGTGGCAGCTGGTAAAAATCTCCAACAGCTAAAACTGACATTCCACCAAAAGGTCTCTGAGTGCCTTTGATTTGTTTCAGTCTTGCATCAACATAAGCAAAAGGGGGTTTTGAAACCATTGAAATCTCATCAATAACAATAATTTCAGCATTTATAAGCTCAGATCTGACTTCATCCAATTGATTACCAAGTCCTTGAATGGGTGGTTTCAGACTCCTGGGTAGTTTGAGTAGGGAATGTAATGTAGAGCCATTGATAGAAAAAGCTGCTGTCCCGGTAAATGACGTCAGTAAAACAGTTGGATTTGATATGTCAGCTTCTTCTGCATTAGAAGGCAGTCTGCTCAGGATCTTTGATGCTTCAGAGTAAATACCTTTAATCAGATGTGACTTTCCAGTTCCTGCACCTGATATAGAAGAAAAATGGATCTGGGTTCAAACCACAAACGCGCTGAATACACCAGTCTCTTATAGCATAGAACACGCAGGCCTGCTTCTGGTTCAGATTCTGATACATTACATGTACCACAGCTGGATCTACTGCAGATTTTTCTCTGACGGCTCTGATCTCTGTTACAGCATCAGACTGACGACTGTAGTCGGGAACATTTTCCTGTTCGTTCTCATCGTCAGAATGTCTCTCAGGAAGATTCTCATCACATTGCAACCTCACAACTTCAGATTCAGGAGCCAGATTACACCATTCATCAATTACAACATTCCTATTTTGTTCAAACTCTTCCAGTGCACTCTCAATATCCTCAGAGTTCTTCTCATACTTGTCTTTATTTCTCTTCACAACCCTTTTCACAGACTCACTGTGGTCTGAACATGGAAGTCGTACACAACCTGAGTTGTAGAAGGACTGATAGGTTTGGAAACATTGTGGTTTCAGTTCCTGCTCTGATCTGTGTGTAAGGTAAAGTCTCAACAGTCGTCCATAATATTGCTCAGGATCTTTTTCCTGTGAACAGTGGTAATATCTGATTATAGCTGGTTTATCATTCTTTCGCCTTTGTACAAATCCAAGCTGGTTTAGAAGAGGGAGCACATCTTTTCCTTCATTTGGACCACTCACCAACCGGCACAAGGCAGCAAAATCAGCCAGGGACATTTCCTCATATTCCGGTGTCTCAGGTCTGCATTTGTATTTATCACTCAAACTTGTCATCCAAAAATTACAACTGTCATGTGTTGTGGATTCCAGGTAGCTCATCAGGCGACTCATTTTTACTGGGTTATCATCTGTTGGTACAAATACAACACTGCGGGAACATTTTTTCATTTTTAGGCCACAGACTCGAGTCACACACTCCTGTGCGCTGATTTCTCTCTTTTTTGAGTAAGCCTGCATCACAGCTCTCATTTCATCACATTCATTGACCGTGTTCTTATCAGAGTTGTCAATAACTGTCTTCAGGTATTCAGAGAGGCCAGATTCTTTCTTCGTTATATATTTACAGAGGTATTCTATACATGAATAGGCATTCAAGATTAACGAGACATCCAAATTAGAGTTCCAGGCTTCAAGCAGGTGTGGGTTGTAATTGTTGATCCAACAGTCCTTTGGGTCACGTTTCAAAATCAGTGCCGTTTTCTTGTTTATGTCTTGGAGGCATTGCTCATACTCATTCATTGTGAAGTTGCATCGTGACAGAATCTGCTCTATGGTGAGCGAAGCAGCTTCAGGTTCATTCAGCAGGTTTAACAAAGGTCTGAGTTTGGCTTTTGCAGCTTCAGTGTCTGAATCCTCATCCTGTCTCACAATCATTGTGTCAGGGTAGGTGTAGAAAACAGGACTCGAATGCAGGACTCCTTAGGGAAAAGACAGTGGATTTATTTACAGTGCGGTAAAGGTGCAACAGTTCAATAAATATATATGTAGTGACGGAGTGCCCCGGTGTGGTCTCCTCCTTCTCCTCCTAGCAGTGCTCGTGGCCGTGAAGTGAAAACACACGTAGTGACTTCTTCCAAACAGAAATCCCAAAAGGCAGTCCAGCTCCCGTGATCTCTCTCTCCGTTTTCCTCCTAACGGCAAACACACAAACACACGCAGAGTCACTAAGCAATCCTCGGCTTCAACATTAACTGCCACATAAAACCGCCCGCGCTGCTCTACCGTGCTTCACACAATGATCCAGCGCTGACTGAAGCTCGATCGCCCTGTTAAGAAGGCAGCCCGGGAGATGGCGGTTAATAAGTTACACCTGGTCGGCTCCGATCAACAACAGGTGCGGTCAGACTCAGCACGGGAACACTCTCGGGAATGCTTGTTACCGCTCGGAGGTAAACAACCCCATTTACGAGAGAGAGAGAGAGAGAAAGAGAGAGAGAATGGGAGAGAAAGGAAGAGCGCAACATGCACACAATAACGCACGGGCAGGCAGCCAGGCCAGACCTGTCGGACCATGACACATTGTTCTTGTGGATGGCGGTTTTGGAAACCCAAATCTACAACCAGAGTTCACACTCTTTAAGCATGTTTTTGTGTGGTTTTTACTGTGCTTTTGTAGTTCAGCGACTTTTTTGTGCAGTTCAGGCTGTTTTTCTGGATCAGGGAGTTGAGCTGAGATGTATCTGTCCACAAAGACACAGACAGTTTGGTCATCATCCACATCTACTTCTACCTTTTCTCGAATCCACAGCAACATGTGTATATGTGGACTACCTCTGTGCTGGAACTCAACTCTGTAAAAGTAATCAATGATTTCACCAAGGGGCTGTGCAGGAGAAAAAAGCAAATCTCTGAAGAAAGCCTCAACACGCTTATCAAACATTTGCATGGTGGTTACTGGATTTGATCTCAGAATTTCACACTTTTCTGACCAGTCCAGGGCGTCAAAATCAACCTCTTCACCTTGCTGTCTCTTTATTGCTTGAATCACTTCAGGCCATCTCATCTCAGCAGCAGAGAAAGTGACAAAGAACTGAGGTGTTCCTATTTGATGAACCATACTGAATAGATCTCTGGTGGTTTTCTGCCAGTAAGCTGGAGTTCCTCTGAGTGGCTGCATAAATCTGATTGCATCTTTATTTCTTACCAGCTTCTCTACTTCTGTCTTACTTTGTAACATTCCTGATGTGATTTTGCGTCCATCTGTGGACATAGTTTTAACTTTCCTTAGCTGTATTGTCATGCTGGAATTGGCCAAGTGTATTTCAGTTACAAACTGTGAGAAAAACAGGTAATTTGTATCTTAAGGTAGGTAACATGGGATCACAAAGCATTGATCATCTCTGATAATAATATCTGTGTACTGTGGATGACTCTATTTCAGTTTACGCAGGGCTTGGATCAGTTTAGACCAGGTGACAGCCTGGAACAGCTGATGGCCTTTGTAGCACAGTCGTCTTTTCATCTTAATTCTCATGACCTGTGATTGGCTTCTGAGCCTAGGTAAAGAGTCAACTGTTTGTTGGACCTCAGATGGTACACACACCACATTACCACGTATGAGTCTTTGTCTGCCTTTGGAAGAGGAATAATCTTAGCAAATGGGATGCTAATTATAATTCAGCTGGAATATCCTGCAGTTCTAAACCGTTGACAGCAGCAAGCCTTGGCATGCGTCCACTTTTGAGGGAACTGTGACACGTGTGACAGATATACTCCTTTTTTCTCTCAACAGGAAAGCTGCACTGATCATGACATGCTTCATCACACACATGAACAAATTTACCAGTTAGACACTGTTGAGCTACAGTTTGGTGTTTTGAGTAATTTGTTCTTTTGCAGATTTTAACCTGATTGGGAAAAGAAGCTTTTAGGCAAACAGTACAAACATAAGATGGTGCTGACTTTATGTTTGATCTGAAACGAGATATGGCCTCATTCATTAAACTGTTATCTGGATTAGACTGTAAACTTTCAGCTGGTCGATGCATCTGACGATATTTTCTCTTTCTGTCTAAACGAAAAACTGTTCCAATATTTTACTCTCATTCGTTCTCTCATATTGTCCTTGTGTTTCTGCTGAAATTGTGTCTGTTCTCCATAACGTTTGATGATGTAAGATTGTTTTTTCTGTTTAAATTCTTCACTGTCTTTATATAGGTCATAAACATATGACCTCATGTAAGCTTTATGCTTGTCTCTGAATTCGGCACATGTTCTGTAAGCCCTTCTTATTCGTTCTTTCTCCCTTTCTCGAAATACAGGAGACTCTCTATATGTTCTTCTTATATACTCCTTCTGCTTTTCTCGAAATACAGGAGATTCTCTATATGTTCTTCTTATATACTCCTTCTGCTTTTCTCTAAATATGGGACTGTCTTTATATGTCCTTATGACACGTTCTCTTTTTCTCTCTCTAATATTAGCACTTTCTCTATAGATCCTTCTCATTTGCTCCTTCTGTTTTTCCTTAAAATCATCACTTTCTCTATAGATCTTTCTCAAATGTTCTGTCTGTTTCTCTCTATATGTAGTATTTTGTTTATACAGATTTCTTTTGTAAACACTTTTCTTCTGTCTATGATCTGGATCATTAGACTTTCTACTAGAATGTTTTTTCTTTGCCTTAAAGGTTTCATCAAAGCATACATCTGCCGTTATTTCTTATTCTGATTTTCTTTTCTTTGTGGTAGTGTTTGTTGGGCCAATGATCTTCTCCTAAATCTTTCCCTTTGGTGTTTATTACATTTTAGTAGGTTATGTGAGAGTTCCTGTGTTGTCTTAATTGAACAGGAGGCAGTGTTTGAATCATTCTGAGGAACAGCATCTGATATTACCTGAGTTTCTCTCACAGAAGATGCAGAGGTTTCTTTCTGTAAATAATCAGAAGGACGATTCTTGTTTTCAGTAGCAGCTGTCTCATCTGAATAATCCAGTCTGGATGATGTCACTTCAGTGATTACAGTCTCCGTAACAGTTTCCCGTGTCTGCTCAGTGGTTGTTTGGGAATTTAATTCATGGTCAGGTTCATTTAAAGCTGCGGCAGGAAAACTTGCAGCAGTTTGTCTGTATTCGGTGGTTTGATTAGCATCTCTTTGGTCAGCTGCGTTTTCACTGTGAAACTCGACAGGCTGTAGCTCATAAGTGCAGGTTGGTGCGATGCTAAACATTCGGTACAAGCGTTTGATCCTGTCAATCATGTCATTAAGATGTGTGAATTTTAACATAACTGCAGTTCCACCACTTACAGCTAGCGACAATGGCATTCCTGTAGACCTACGTGGGTGAGGGTCAAAGTATGCGTAATTCACCTGAAGTCAGCCTGCAAACTGCGATCACCGTTCCTCCCATGACTAGCAAAGCATAGCAAACCTCTGAAGCCAAACACTGTAGTCCCTGTTCAATGCTCGGAAGATGATCTGTACCATCAAATGTACCATAACGAGCAAACTGAGACATGTCCACTTGATACTCGTGTCTGCGGCTGGTGACCACTGTGGGAAGCTCATCACAGGCTAGAAACACGCTGTTGACAAACCTCTTTCTGGCATCTGAATACACGGCATGGCCTTTGTCCAACACACAGTTAAGCTCTGCTCTGGTAATAAATTCATCCTCGTGTGAGAATGACAGGAAAACCAAACTGTTAGCCATGCATTGCTGATTCCTGTACTTTCCATACTTAGGAGAGGCCTGGCTTCGGGATGCACAGATGCTACTCACTCGTGGACGAGTTTCACTGTTTGTAACCTGTACATGAGACGGTCCTGGAGCTTCTCCATCATGCTGCGTTTGCACAGTTACCTGGGGTTCAGTCTGAAGTACCTGCTGTACTTTAGCATCTGGCACACATGCTGAGCGAACACCTCTCTTTACCACATCTGCATAAGACACCGCAGCTGTCTGAGCACTGCTCTGCACTTCTGAACTGGGAATACTTGTAACAGACACCTTTACCTGCTCACTGGTCTGAGAAACATTGACCTGTATTTTCTGCTTTTGCCATCTAAGCTTCTGGGACTGCGACCTTTGACCTTTTCTTGGCATTTTGTTGAAGTACAAACTGGAACTTATATGTATGCACAAATGTAAACAAAAGTCAACCTGTAAACACTGAAAAACTAATGACTTTAATGACTATTAAATCAGAGATTTATCAGAATTAATGTAAAAGGCTGACTTAAATACAAACTCAATATAAAAGTTCTTTGAAAACACTTTGGTCTGTTTTATTGTAACTTTTTTCAAAAACTGTATATTATTACTTATATTTTTCTTTAACGAGACTGGATAACAAATAGGTCTATACTTCTGTAATGTAATATGCAGAATAAATCTCAACAATCAATCAACAGGCTATAATAAAACTCTTAACTTTTAAGTAGACTTTTTGTAAATCTTTCAGATATTTAAAATTTAAAGCAAATATGAGCTGTGATGTGAGGTGATCAGATGACAGGCGATGGGGATTCTTCAGCTGGATGTTCTGCAGCAGCCAGGAAACAGGAAGTCTGGGTTCTCAGGAGAGCCTCTAGATGATAGCTGTAATTGAACACTTACACTGAGTGACAAAAAAGGGTTTGTCCTTAAATAATAATAGTATAAACTTGTAGTCAAATGTTATAACCAATGAAACAGACTTGAAAAATGTATTTGAATCAAATTTAATATTTCTGTGAATATAACAGTCTGAATTACAAAATCACCAGATTATCTTACTACAAATATATCTCAAAAAAGGTGTATATAAGTTTATATAATTTATCAAATTGCACTTGTAAGCCAAACTATCAGTGTTTATTTCAAAGTGTAATGCAAAATTAAAATGACAAATGTAGGGCTCTGTAAGTAGTTTCTACAGTGAGTTCTACTGTACTGTAATTCTACTACTGTATATTCAACTTTTTACTTGTAATTTCCAGCAAAATGAGTGGATATGAAAGTTTAATGACAGGAAAGAAGGAGCAGTGAGAGCGGAGATCTCTCCGAATTCTGAAAACAGAGCGATGAAGTTTTGGTAACTTCAATTCCAAAAACTTGGTTTCTTGTCAAACTTGGTTTTTTGTCAAACTTGGGTTTCTTAAACTTGGGTTTCTTAAACTTGGTTTCTTGTCAAACTTGGTTTCTTGTCAAACTTGGTTTCATGCAAACTTGGTTTCTTGTCAAACTTGGTTTGCTTTTCAAACTTGTTTTGCTTTTCAAACTTGTTTTGCTTTTCAACTCAGGTTCAAGCTTGTCAAATTAGATAGAGCTCATGGCGGAGAAATGATAGAAGATAGAATGGCTTGTCAAAAAAAGATGGAGCAGGGAGAGGGAGAGTGATAGGACAGACTGAATATGCTTGTTAATGGCTTATCAAAGATAGAGGGAGAGAGTTTTCTGCAGCAGGTCACCTGTAAGACAAAAAGGGACTGGAATTAGGCATATTTCCAATAAACATGGCTTTCCAGTATTTTTCGGACTATAAGTCACACTTAAAATTCTTTAGTTTTCTCAAAAATCAACAGTTTACCTTATGTATTAATTTTGGCTGTGCTTAGTGACCTCAACCCAATTTTATGTGCTACTTGGCACTCAAAAATCTGTCAAAATGTTTTAGTACGACTTTGGAAAGCTACAAAGCTGCAGCGTTTGATGCATTGTTGGAGCATGACAGCTACAGTAGTCAGGTGCCTCGCGGAGTAACTCGTATTGTGCTTAAACATAATATTATGGTGTGTGTATGAGAACCTGGCATCTGTTTAGAGACATGCGTACGAAGCAGATTTCAAACCGATCAATCCATGAAGAATTTGATAGATTTGTGGAAGAGGACTGAACAGAAAAAGATAGTGTATTGTTATGTGTTACCACTGAAAAATGTTGAGAGTTACTGTGAATGAGTTGAATAGTTTGAGTTATCCGAATATTTGGTTAGCTGCATACGCCTTATAATCCGAAAAATACAGTACATACAGGGCTTTACATATTGAAGAGTTCCACAGTGCATTATTTGACTGAACTGATTGAAAATGCTCAAAAATGGTGGTGGAATTATTCTAAAGAAATTTTTACATTCGATAAACACAATTAAAACAAACAGTGTCTATAAACTTAAACCAAGATGTGCTGCTACAATAACTTACTGTAAATATCATATGGTCCAACAAAACCCACTGTTAGAGCAGACAGTTTCAGGCCACCTGCTTAAAATTTATGCCACATCACATGTTCCTTAATCCCCAAAGTTCTCAAATCCCTGTTTCTGTGTGTACTTACCTGGGACAACAGTACATCATAATATCTGGGCACACAGAAACAGCGATTTGAGATCCGTTAACATAAAAGTAAACAATACTTTACTCAGTATGACTTTTGGCAAAATGAGAAATTTGGAGATGGATGGTTCCTACAAAGCAGTTTCTACATATTTCAGTCACATGTGGGGCATGTTTAATACACAGCCATAAGCACTCCACTAAATCTAGGACATACTTATAATGGCCGATTTAAAGGCCTAATTAAAAATGTAGTATGATGATAATTTCTTTGTAGATCATTTAATTATAAAATACAGAAATCAGTGCTGAATCTGTGCTTTAGATTTTTTCCAGTCATCAACAAAATCTTTAATTAAAAGACTAATTCAAAGAGCAGTTTTCAGACAGTGACTTAATTTAATGAAGGTAAAGAAGCTTTTGAAATCCACAAGGTCCTACTTGAAGACTTAATTGTACCTAAACTGCTGTTCATGGGCTGCTCTAATGTGAAAAAATATGCGCTGCTACAATAACCTACTGACCTCTGTAGGTCTGGAAATGTTTACACAGACTTTTCTAGGATTTGACTTTTGATGATCACCAATAGCTGTGCTGACTCACAGCACTACACTGAATCTCCTATAATGAGAAACATTTCCCAGCACTGCACCTCAGAAAAACATTTACTTACCAGACTTGAGACGATCAGATCAGCAGTCTAGACAAAGGAAACAATTCATCACATCACTGTTTGATGATTCAGATTGTTGAGCCTCTTCACACACAATCCAATTTACTGTGACACAAATTAACTAGTAAAATCATCAATTACTTTAAGCTTTTTTAAGTTTACTGTAGTCTAAAGAGGAGATAATTGAACTGCAGGGTCTCACATGGCTATAACGTGTAATAAAAGCATTATTACTACAGAAATGCAAAGAACAGGCACCAATATTTGTTGGCACAAGTGCAGGACACACCAAATATTTCCTACACAGAAGCCTTGTGGCTCCAACATTTTCTACCACAGGTTAGTGCTAACAAAGTGTGAAAAACCAAAACTTTTAATGTCCTTTCAGGTTAAAAACATCAAATACAAAGTAATTCTTGAAATCAGAAGTAACAGAAAACCTCATCATGTTTTGGTTAGTCTGATATGAATATGCAAATGCTAAAATACATGTAAATATTGACATGTTACAATAACAGGTGCAGAATGTTTTGTGATTAAAAGTTTTAACTTTTAACGATTAAAATGAAATGTCTTAAAATATTACACTAAAAAGTCCTTTCATTGTACCCGTTGCTAGTAATATTTATGTATTTTGCAATGTCCCTTTTTGGCAACATTTCTATTCAATTTTAAAACATAATATATTCACTAAATAAGTAATAAACTAATTAGACACACTGGCTTTAATGTACCTAACAATGTCCACTCACACCTCTGGTTCTCTTCGTTTTTATTATTGTTAAAGCTATTACTTATACCGAGTCAGGCAAAATACTTCTACAATGTTCTGACTTTAATGTAATACATCAGCAGAATTTGAGAGACAATATAAATCAATACCTGTGCAGCTCTTAAGTGTTTGAGCAACCACTTATACTGACTCCCCTAAAACACTTTCATTGTTTTGTCTGCTACTTAAATCCACAAACATAAGGAGAAAATGAACAACTGTATAAAGACATCCGACATTTCACTATGTTTGGATTCAATAAGCCATAAAAAATTAAATCATACATAAATGGGCTATTAAACTTCAGGGACATTTTCAGGGACAGTCAGAGGCCCTGTGTGGGGGCTTTGCTGCTACAGGTCACAAATCCTGTGTTTTTGCCCATCATATGGAAACGTATCACAAAAAGTCAAACTACAGTATGTAAGTCGTCAAATGTGCTACGCAATGCCAGGTTCATACTGCTTCAGTTACGATCACTGTTTACTTACCAGCAAAGGCAAAACCAAAGATCTCTTTCATTCTGTGTAACAAAAGACAAAGCACAAAAATACAGAATGAGACAACTCAGATCAGCATCGCAGTCAATAGTGCATCACTCTGTGTAGTCCAAAAGATTCAGTACACTTCTTTGTTTACCACAGCAACAAACAACTCACTTCTTTTTTCTACACCTTATTAAAGATTACTGTCTTCATTAAGGTAAAATGTGGTTTCATCCATTTGTAGTAAGCCACACAAGTTTCTCAGTTATGTGATAGCTCTATTAGTTTGGTGCTATTTGATAACACAGTAGATTTAATAAGCAATGATTTGCTACACCTAGCACTGCACACTTTATTAAATTTGGACATCACAATTTCAAAGCATGAACAATCGTAAATGAAAGCTTGGGTGATATATTTGTAGGCTTCAACATTTGAGTTGGTCTGCATTCAAATTCTGCTTACTAAAAATATTATCACCTGGACACAGTATCTTTTACAGGGAGTGTAGAATTATTAGGCAAGTTGTATTTTTGAGGAATAATTTTATTATTGAACAACAACCATGCTCTCAATGAACCCAAAAAACTCATTAATATCAAAGCTGAATGTTTTTGGAAGTAGTTTTCAGTTTGTTTTTAGTTTTAGCTATTTTAGGGGGATATCTGTGTGTGCAGGTGACTATTACTGTGCATAATTATTAGGCAACTTAACAAAACACAAATATATACCCATTTCAATTATTTATTTTTACCAGTGAAACCAATATAACATCTCCACATTCACAAATATACATTTCTGACATTCAAAAACAAAACAAAAACAAATCAGCGACCAATATAGCCACCTTTCTTTGCAAGGACACTCAAAAGCCTGCCATCCATGGATTCTGTCAGTGTTTTGATCTGTTCACCATCAACATTGCGTGCAGCAGCAACCACAGCCTCCCAGACACTGTTAAGAGAGGTGTACTGTTTTCCCTCCTTGTAAATCTCACATTTGATGATGGACCACAGGTTCTCAATGGGGTTCAGATCAGGTGTACAAGGAGGCCATGTCATTAGTTTTTCTTCTCTTATACCCTTTCTTGCCAGCCACGCTGTGGAGTACTTGGACGCGTGTGATGGAGCATTGTCCTGCATGAAAATCATGTTTTTCTTGAAGGATGCAGACTTCTTCCTGTACCACTGCTTGGAGAAGGTGTCTTCCAGAAACTGCCAGTAGGACTGGGAGTTGAGCTTGACTCCATCCTCAACCCGAAAAGGCCCCACAAGCTCATCTTTGATGATACCAGCCCAAACCAGTACTCCACCTCCACCGTGCTGGTGTCTGAGTCGGACTGGAGCTCTCTTCCCTTTACCAATCCAGCCACGGGCCCATCCATCTGGCCCATCAAGACTCACTCTCATTTCATCAGTCCATAAAACCTTAGAAAAATCAGTCTTGAGATATTTCTTGGCCCAGTCTTGACGTTTCAGCTTGTGTGTCTTGTTCAGTGTGGTCGTCTTTCAGCCTTTCTTACCTTGGCCATGTCTCTGAGTATTGCACACCTTGTGCTTTTGGGCACTCCAGTGATGTTGCAGCTCTGAAATATGGCCAAACTGGTGGCAAGTGGCATCTTGGCAGCTGCACGCTTGACTTTTCTCAGTTCATGGGCAGTTATTTTGCGCCTTGGTTTTTCCATACGCTTTTTGCCACCCTGTTGACTATTTTGAATGAAACGCTTGATTGTTCGATGATCACGCTTCAGAGGCTTTGCAAATTTAAGACTGCTGCATCCCTCTGCAAGATATCTCACTATTTTTGACTTTTCTGAGCCTGTCAAGTCCTTCTTTTGACCCATTTTGCCAAAGGAAAGGAAGTTGCCTAATAATTATGCACACCTGATATAGGGTGTTGATGTCATTAGACCACACCCCTTCTCATTACAGAGATGCACATCACCTAATATGCTTAATTGGTAGTAGGCTTTCGAGCCTATATAGCTTGGAGTAAGACAACATGCATGAAGAGGATGATGTGGACAAAATACTCATTTGCCTAATAATTCTGCACTCACTGTAGAAACATGCTGCCAAGACTATTAACAGTCCCTGTTCACTTGCTGCTGATGCTACTGTGTGTGTGTGTGTGTGTGCGTGTGCTTGTGCTGTGTGATTCAATTTTTATTTGTTGGTGACCAGCATCCCATTGGTGGATTCAACTTGACCAGATTCAGACTGATTCACTGGCATAGAAACACACAGGACACTTCATGCTCTGTTTGTCTCTGTGTGCACTTGTGTGTGTATGTTTGTATGTCTGTGTTTATGCTTGCATCCATGTTTGTAAACATTGTTTTCTGAACATGGGTTATGTGTCAGTGTGTTTCTGTGTGTGTGTGTCCCTATTTGTAAACATTGCTAGGCATGTCATTTTTGCCTTAGCTTTGTGTATCTGCTGGCAGTTCCTTTGAAAAATTGGCAGAAACATTAAAAAAATTACACAGTTGAACAACAAATAATTTTTGTGGAAACTTCAGCTTTTTGAAGCTGGCCGTTTTGCGTTTCCAATATTTCTGCTAAAGTTATTACTTTTCTGCTAAATTATACTATTTCAGCTCCTATGTTGCATTTCTACTACATGTTACTATTATACTACTGTATATTAAGTTGTACTCTTACACCATTTCTTCCTGGTTTTTAGGTTTGTGCTACATATTAACATTTCTGCTGTATTACAACACTTCTGCCATGTTGTACTACTTCTGCCGAGTTACAATATTTCTGCTGTATTCTCCTTTGATATAGTATTTTTGCAAACGTATTATGTTTCTTCTTGAGTTTGCGTGTGTGTGTATGTTTCTAATTTTGTGCTGTTCTTTGTTTTGCTAAAGTTTGTGCCAATTTGCCTTAGTAGAGCAACAAATACTTTTGAGCAAAGTTTATTGGTTAACTTATTTTCAGCTGGTAATATTGATTTTCTGATATTCCTGCTAAGTTACACATTCCTACTAAATTGGCTGCCAAGTCCCCAGGCAGCCAATCCTCTGTGAGGACTGGAACATTCAAATTTTCATATCCAGGCCTGCGTGGCTTCCCAGCCAGCCAATTGTCTAAGTCATATATCTTTAATAATTCATATTATAAATTATATTTTGTTACGGGTTCGAAATTGAGGACGAGAGTAAAACAATGATGGTCCAGAAGAGGCCGGTCAAACAATTGATTTTAATGAATGCACGCAGCGTGGAGAGGTGCAAACTGCAAAACATCAGTTGTACATCTCTACCCAAAATACACTCTAGATTGCTTTTATAACATCAGGGTATTGTAACGCCCCCTCTTGCGTTTACAGTCACATAATTTGCATGTACAGAGCATTCATGTATTTTAAGAATTAACTGCAGACACAGAAGTTCCCCTTTGCTGGCATCCATCCAAATATGGTGATGATCTCAGGCCTTTGAGGTCTCCATGGACTTGTCCTCCTTGTGTCACCTGTAACTATAAGCTTTTAAGATGATAGATTTACCTCAACGATTTAAAGTGGTTATAACTGCACCTGTCATAAACATGTTAATATTTGATTATGATAACCCCTGTAATACAAATTATAACATAATGCCAACAGCTTCAATAAATGCTTTGATGAAATGATAATTAATGTAATGATAAGGATGGTGGTTATATACAGTTCAGCAGTAAACTAATTTCTTTAATTCTACAATTTATAATATGAATTTTTTTATTTTCATTTATTTAATTATAAATGGTCAATACTTGAAGATTCACCCATCTCTTCTGAACAAAACGGTCTAAGAATAACAGTTCTAGCCCCTACGGTTTGGAAATGTACATACAACACACAGTTCGACACATAACACAACAGCAGAGAGAGCACAGACTTTAAGGTGGCGAGGCGTGATTGCAGATGACGTCAGGTGCGACCTCCTCTCTTGCAATGGCAATGCAGGCCACACCCCGCCATACATGTTAACCAGGTAAATTAAATATTCATGTAGATATTTTGCGAATATTTATTATTCATTTTTTAGGAGCATAGTGCTTTTTTCCAAATTTAGGTGAAGGCTCTTTATGCGCCGAAAGCCCAAAGGTGATATAAGGATCAGTTTTTGTTTGATACATGGATAATTTAAGTTTAATTCATTTAAGAGAGACCTTCAACTGGAGGTTTTTATTTTTTGTTATTTTTAAGAGTTCAAAATGTGTCCATTACATAAATACAATTTCATTTACTTTGTAGCATTTCATGGATTTCATAAGCAACACACTATAGTTGTTTATACAAAGCATAAAGGTAAAAAACAATGTGTGCACTGTTATCTTCATTTTCGATGTGAAAAAGTATTTGTGGCTCCCAGTGTTTTCTTTTCCGAAGCAAACCGGGTCCAAATGGCTCTTTGGGTCTTAAATGTTGCTGACCCCTGGTTTAGATGGTTGTCTTTAAAACCTTCACTGAAGAGTCTTGTTGGAGAAAGCCACACCTTTACCTCACTGCAGCAGGGGTGAACAAGTGGGTGCAAGTCCATTTAGGTTAGAATCCATATAATTATAACCAATATGTATTAGAATAAAAGAAATAAATGTGCAATGAACATGTCAGGAGTCACTGTTGAAAAGCCTCATGGCAGTGGGGTTAAAGTAACCCCTGAACCTCTGAGTCCTGCAGTTCAGTGAGGTGAGCCTCTGCAGCTCTTACTGTCCTGTGAGGATGCTTAGGTGAACACCAACAACAGCTCCTTGGTGTTGGTGTTCAGAGGAAGACTGTTCTTATTACTGCAGTCAGTTAAATAAATTTATCATAATACCCTACATTTTAACATAATGACCTTATAATTATTTATGACTTTTAACCATAATTTTAAAGTGAAATAATCCTGTTTGAAATATTTTTTCAACTTATACAATTAAATCTCTGCTAGTTGTTTTCTGTTGCAAAAAAAAATCTAGTATAATAATGTTTAAATTTATATATATTTTTCACATTTTCAATGCCAATTTTGTGTAATGGCAGAGTTTCCCACTACCCGTGAATGCCTCTTTTTTATGTCTCCGGCTGACTCCTGAATCTCCGCCCACTCTCTGCTCGATCCTTGCTGTTAAGCGCTGCTTCTCTGTCTCTCTTCTCTGAAATGAAATGTCTGTAAGCTGTTTGAGTGATTTACCGAGTTGTTGTTAGTGACTTTAAAGCCAGTGGAAGTATAAGTCATGTTAAAGTAACACAATGGCTGCTTTTTGAGTGAAACGTTGTAATTTTAGTATTTAAAAGGAGTGTTTGGTAAGCTAGCGCTAACAACCAAGTGCTAACACCTAGCTGTCCTATAGACCCAGTGTGAAATGAATATGGTTTATTTGATTGTTTAATACAGTTATTGTGTTGTATCTGGTTCATTCAGTGTGTTAGTGTTTCTGAGTGTCTTAGGGAAGCTGAAGTTAGTTCTCCTCTTCACAAATCAGTCAGTTAAAACGGCGTCATTCTTTAGGTTGTAAGGTAATGAGGCGCCATCTTAGAACCACTGATTAGCTGCTGAAGCAGCAGGGTCGGCAACTTCAAAGGAGCCATTTTACTGCCTCTGACTGAAAGCCGGGAGAAAAAGAGTCACGTGCCTGTGCCGGTTTGTGTTGTGGGTTAATTAACAGAAGGGAGAGAGAGAGAGAGTGAGGATAAAACACATAATATAAGCATAATAACATCTCTGAACAAGAATTTTTTTAATTAATTAATTTTAGTTTTCTAGTTAAATTTTAAGAACTGTTTAACAAACACTTGTTTGTGCAGGTTGTTTTTCTTTTTAAAGTAAAACCTACACCTGGAGCTCTGTTTGACTTCTTACTTTGTGAAAAATTAATGAAATATAAAAAAGGCCACCTTCAAATAAATAAAATGCAGTGTGCCATTAATATTATTAATATGATATGAAGATATTTAAAACAACAGGATATTAAATTAAACTAAATGACACTGTTTGCAGGTGATAATATTTTTAGGAAGCAGAATTTGAATGCAGACCAACTCAAATGTTAAAGCCTACAAATATATCACCCAAGCTTTCATTTATGATTGTTCATGCTTTGATATTGTGATGTCACAATTTGATAAAGTGTGCAGTGCTAGGTTTAGCAAATAATTGCTTATTAAATCTACTGTGTTATCTAACAGCACAAAACTAATTGAGCTATCACATAACTGAGAAACTTGTGTGGCTTATTACAAATGGATGAAACCACATTATACCTTGATTAAGACAGTAATCTTTAATAAGGTGTAGAAAAAAGAAGTGAGTTGTTTGTTGCTGTGGTAAACGAAGAAGTGTACTGAATCTTTTGGACTACACAGAGTGATGCAGTATTGACTCTGATGCTGATCTCAGTTGTCTCATTCTTTGGATTAGTATTTTATTTAAAGATTTTGTTGAGGACTGGAAAAATCATGAGCACAGATACAGCACTGATTTCTGTATTTTATGATTAAATGATCTACAAAGAATTAATCATCATTTTTCACAATCTCAATCACAATAATATAACAATAATCTACATTTTTAATTTAATATCGGCCATGAAAAGTTTATCATAGATTTAGTGGAGTGCTTATGGCTGTGTATTAAACGTGTTCCAAATGTGACAGAAATATGTAGAAACTGCTTTATAGGAACCATCCATCTCCAAATTTCTCAATTTGCTGAAAGTCACATAAATTGTTTACTTTTATGTTAACAGAGCGCCAGATATTATAATATACTGTTGTCACAGGTAGGTACACATAGAAACAGGGATTTGAGAATTTAGGATTAAGGAGCATGTGATGTGGCATAAATTTAAGTTCAGTGGATGTAAAGTATTTTAAGCAGGTGGCCTGAAACTCTCTGCTCTAACCTCAGTGTGTGGGTTTTGTTGGACCATATAATATTTACAGTAAATTATTGTAGCAACACATCTTGGTTTAGGTTTATAGACACTGTTTGTTTTTATTGTGTTAATAGAATCTAAAAAAATTCTTTAGAATTGTTCCACCACCATTTTTGAACATTTTCAATCAGTTCATTCCAATAATTTACTGTGAAAGTCTTCAATATGTAAAGCCCTGTATGTACTGTATTTTTTGGATTATAATATGTATTCAGGTAACCAAATATTCAGATAAGTCCAACTTTACCTAATTCGCAATAACTCTCAACATTTTTCAATTGTAACACATAACAATACACTCACTTTTACAGTTCAGTCCTCTTCCACAAATATATCAAATTCTTCATGGATTGATCAGTATGAAATCTGCTTCGTAAACATGTCTCTTAACAGATGCCAGGTCCTCATGCACATAATAATATTATATTGAAGCACAATACAAATTACTCCACGAGGCTCCTGACTACAGTAGCCGTAATGCTCCAACAATGCATCAAGCGGTGCAGCTTTGTAGCTTACCAAAGTCGTACTAAAACATTTTGACAGATTTTTGAGCACCTTGTGTACCATATAAAATTGGTTTGAGGTCAGTAAGGACAGTCAGAATTAATACATGTGGTAAACTGTTGATTTTTGAGAAAACTAAAAGAAAAAACTAAAGGATTTTGAGTGCAACTTATAGTCCAAAAAATTATGTAAAGCCATGTTTATTAAACATATGCCTAATTCCAGTCCCTTTTTGTCTTACAGGTGACCTGCTGCAGAAAACCCTCTTCCTCTATCTTTGACAAATTATTAACAAGCAAATTCAGTCTGTGCTATCACTCCCCCTCTCCCTGCTCCATCTTTTTTGACAAGCCATTCTATCTTCTATAATTTCTCCACCATGAGCTTGAACCTGAGTTGAAAAGTAATCCAGTTTTACCATAAACCAAGTTTGACCAGAATCCAAGTTTTTGGAATTGAAGTAACCAGAACTTCGTCGATCTGTTTTCAGAATTCTGAGAGATCTCCGCTCTCACTGCTCCTTTTTTCCTGTTATTAAACTCTCTCATATCCACTCATTTTGCTGGAAATTACAAGTAAAAAGTTGAATATACAGTAGTAGAATTACAATACAGTAGAACTCACTGTAAAAACTACTTACAGAGCCCTACATTTGACATTTTAATTTTGCATTACACTTTGAAATAAACACTGATAGTTTGGCTTACAAGTGCAAATACTTTGATAAATTACATAAAATATACACCTTTTTTAAGATTTATTTGTAGTAAGATAATCTGGTTATTTTGTAATACATACATTCAGACTGCTGTATTAACATAAATATTAAATTTGATTCAAATACATTTTTCAAGTCAAGTTTTATTATTTAAGAACAAACCCTTTTTTGTCACTCAGTGTAAGTATTCAGTTACAATTGTCATCTAGAAGCTGCCCTGAGAACCCACACTTCCTGTTTCCTGACTGCTGCAGAACATCCAGCTGAAGAGTCCCCATCGCCTGTCATCTGATCACCACACCATCACAGCTCCTTATATTTGCTTTAAAGTTTAAATATCTGAAAGATTTACACAAAATCTACTTAAAAGCTAAGAGTTCTATTATAGCCTGTTGATTGATTGTTGAGATTTATTCTTCATATCACATTACAGAAGAATAGACCTATTTGTTATGCAGTCTGGTTAAAAAAAAAAAATAGAAGTAATAATATACAGTTTTTGAAAAAGCTACAATGAAACAGACCAAAGTGTTTTCAAAGAACTTTAAATAACTTTTATATTGAGTTTGTATTTAAGTCAGCCTTTCACATCAAGTCTGATAAATCTCTGATTTAATAGAAATTGAGGAGTCATTGGTTTTTCAGTGTTTACAGGTTGAGTTTTGTATACATTTGTATATAAATACATATAAGGTCCAGTTTGTACTTCAATAAAATGCCAAGAAAAGGTCAAAGGTCGCTGTCCCAGAAGCTTAGATGGCAAAAGCAGAAAGAACAGGTACACGTTTCTCAGACCAGTGAGGAGGTAAATGTGTCTGTTACAAGTATTCCCAGTCCAGAAGTGCAGAGCAGTGTTCAGACAGCCGCAGTGTCTTATGCAGATGTGGTAAAGAGAGGTGTTCCCTTAGTGTCTGTGCCAAATGCTAATGTACAGCAGGTAATCCAGACTGAACCGCAGGTAACTGTGCAAACACATATATATATATATATATATATATATATATATATATATATATATATATATATATATAAAATGTACAATATACAAGCTGTATTTTTAAAAAAGAAGAAAAGTAAGAAAAGTAATATGTAATAAATAGTGTTATGTATATACAGTTGAGTTATTGCACATAGAATTGGTATTGCACAGTGATGGTCCATAGAGGAAGTGGGAAGTGGGGGGCTGTGTTATCGGTGCATGTGTGAGTTCAGGGTGGTTAGAAGATCATTGGCCCAACAAACACTACCACAAAGAAAAGAAAATCAGAAAAAGAAAGAACGGCAGATGTACGCATTTGATGAAACCTTTAAGGCAAAGAAAAAAAAGTTCAGGTAGAAAGTCTAATGATCCAGATCATAGACAGAAGAAAAGTGTGTACAAAAGAAATCTGTATAGACAAAATACTACATATAGAGAGAAATAGACAGAACATTTGAGAAAGATCTATAGAGAAAGTGATGATTTTAAGGAAAAACAGAAGGAGCAAATGAGAAGGACCTATAGAGAGAGTGCTAAAATTAGAGAGAAAAAAAGGGAAAGTGTCATAATGACATATAAAGACAACCCCCTATTCAGAGAAAAGCAGAAGGAACGTATAAGAAGGGCTTACAGAACTTGTGCTGAATTTAGAGACAAACATAAAGCTTACATGAGGTCATATGTTTTTAACCTACATAAAGACAGTGAAGAATTTAAGCAGAAAAAAACGATCTTACATCATCAAACGTAATGGAGAACAGACACAATTTCAGCAGCATCACAAGGAATATATGGGAGAACGAATGAGAGTAAAATATTGGAACGGTTTTTCTTTCAGACAGATGCATAACATTAGATGTGCAATGAATATAAAAAGAAAATATCATCAGATGCATCGACCAGCTGAAAGTTTACAGAGTCATCCAGATAACAGTTTAATGAATGAGGCCATATCTCGTTTCAGATCAAACATTAAGTCAGCACCATCTTATGTTTGTACTGTTGGTCTAAAAGCTTCTTTTCCTAATCAGGTGAAAATGTGCAAAAGAGAAAATTACTCAAAATACCAAATTGTAGCTCAACAGTGTCTAACTGGTAAATTTGTTCATGTGTGTGATGAAGCATGTCATGATCACTACAGCTTTCCTGTTGAGAGAAAAAAGGAGTATATCTGTCACACGTGTCACAGTTCCCTCAAACGTGGACGCATGCCAAGGCTTGCCGCTGTCAATGGTTTAGAACTGCAGGATATTCCAGCTGAACTGTGTGATCTCAACATTCTGGAGAGACATCTGATTGCCAAATGCATCACATTTGCTAAGATTATTCCACTTCCAAGGGCAGACAAAGACTCATACGTGGTAATGTGGTGTGTGTACCATCTGAAGTCCAACAAACAGTTGACTGTTTACCGAGGCTCAGAAGCCAATCACAGATAATGAGGATCAAGCTGAAAAGACGACTGTGCTACAAAGGCCATCAGCTCTTCCAGACTGTCACCTGGTCTAAACTGATCCAAGCCCTGCGTAAACTCAAACAGATTCATCCACAGTACACAAATATTATTATCAGAGATGATGCATTGCTTTTTGATCCAACGTTACCTGATAATGACAGCAGTGATGAATCCAGCATTGGAAGTGATGATTATGATGAAGCAGATCTAATGGAAATTGACAACTATGAAAAAGATACCCTTTTGAGTGAAACCGAGTCTGAAATAGAACAAGATACTAATATGCAATCCTGTGATGAACAACCAGAGGAACAAAATCCAGAGGAACCAGAAAGTGATTTGAACAATGGAGGTTTATGGTAAAGTTTGTTGGCAGGTGAAGTCTTAAATTATGTCCCAGACTATTTTAATTTAACGTTTACTGTGAATCCTGTAACTGTGTGGACTCTGTTTGTGCAGATGACCCGAGTAATGTGTTCTTGTGTTTGTGAGTGTATCAGGTTTGGAGCCAGTCTTCTTCTTTCTTCTACCCAGAATTACTTTGTATTAATGTCTGAGTTTCCATTCACTGAAGTAAATTCCTATAATATACTTGTGTATTATTTCTGGATTCATAGTCATCGGTAAGAATCTGGATAACTCTTGAGGGTGTCTCAGTATGAGATCATTTTTTGTAAAACAGAAATAAATGACAGATCTGCAGGTTTCTGCAACGTTCTCTACTTCTGGTTCAAATGACTGACATAATTTCCTAAAATGATTTAACTCACTATTTTTTATGATACTGCAGAAGGAGGCGATGCCTGAATCTATGATATGTATATAATACATCAACCAGCTCGGCAGCTCAGCCTCTAAATGCAGTCAGACCCTTCTTACTGCCTTGGTAACCTTTTCTATTACAGTTCAGTAATAATGTGGTAAGAGTGCAGTGATAATGTTAGGATTGAAATGATTAAATAAAACTGTTTTTTATTAATTCTTTTTACACATTGCACGTGCTCATTAATGAGTTGGCGCTCTGTGTTTTTAGGGGTCGGAAGCTTCATTCAGCACTATGACTGAAGGGAGTTATTGTGATTGACATTAAGCGCAAAGAGTTTTTTGCAAACCGTTACATATCATAACTATCATAACTAGCTAACAGTCAGGAGGATATTTTCTGGGCCTATCGGAATCCAAACAGATTGTCATGAACTATAATATTAACAATATTAACAATAATATTAACAATATTAACAATTAAGGCTAGGCAGGGAGGTGTTTTTCCGTCTCTGCCATTCCAGGAAAAGGAGCAGATACAAGGTCGGACGTGAACAGAGTGTCATTTCAGACACTTTGATAAGTCTTCACATATCCCACACCAAAACTTCTGAACTGGTGGACAGAACCAAAGAGCATGGATGTAATTGTCCGGTGTATTGCCTTGATAGTGTGAGCAATTGTTGGAAGACATAAAGCCCATCTGGAACATCTGATGACCTTGTATAGTACATGCTATGTAGTATTTTGTATTGTATTAATTGCAGACTGGGAGTCCTAATCAATTGAACGTTTTTTAAGCATACCTGAGTCCAGTGGTTTTGGTCTAAGCTGATCGATAAATCAGCTTCCCATTTAGTGATAGGAAGTGATATTGATTCATTGACTTTAGAATATTTTAGACAATAATTTGGGGGATTTAAGAGTAAGAAATTGTACCACACTTGGTGGTGTAATTCAACTTGACCAGGTTTAAATTTTCTTTTACTATGGATTTAATTTGTTGATATTCTAAAAATCTTTTCTTGGTGATCTCATATTGTGTAACTAGTCTGTCAAATGGAATAAAGTCTGTTCCTTCTAATATATGTTCCAATTATTTAATTCATTTACAACTCCAATCACGAACATTTATTTGTTTTGTAATATGTCAGGGTTGTTCCAGATTGTTGTATGTTTGCATGGGATTAATGAAGACTCTCTTTACGTTTAGAAACTCCCACCATGCTGTCAGAGAAGAGCTGATGTTGATGATTATAAAGCACTCATGTCATTTGATGTTTGAACTGATAAATGGTAGGTCAGAAATTTCTAGATTATTGCATAGTGCCTGTTCTACATCTAGCCAAGGGTCATCTAAGGAGATATATTTTAACCGTCCTAAGATGAACTGGAGCCTGTTGGCTAAGAAGTAGTGTTCAAAGTTGGGCAGATCTAATCCTTCTTTATCTTTTGTCCTTTCTAGCATTTTTAAGCTGATCTTTCCAAAGGAATTTAGACATATACGAATCCAGAGATCTGAACCAATCTTGTGACTGTTTGTTCAGGATCATTGAAAAAAACAAGATTTATTTTTGCTGTCAGCAATGCATCCACATTGAGATTAAAGGCCTGGTGCATACTTTATATGAAACTGCTATAGAAAGTGTCGGGTCAGATGAAATGCCTGTGTCATTATGTAATTGGCAACGTCCAGAGGAGCATGCTGATCATTGCAATTTACAGCAGCTAGACTGTAGGTGACATGAGCAAACATCTTGACAACCTGGGGAAAATCCCTTTATGATGAAAATGATTTTAATCTTTTATACATGATTGCATTTGTACTTAGTAAAGGAGCTGTGGCTCCTGGTCAAGTGAGGGTCAGAAACTCTTGGCAGGCGTTAATGATCAGCCAATACACGGTGAGGATGACAGGAGCACTGAAAGGAATCGCAACACACCTGCTTACATGACATATTTCTAGAGTTAGTCTATTATCCTTTATTACTTAGGTGTGAGGTGAGCCGAGATGCAGAAGAGGTCATGACACGCACACAGCACTCACACACACACACACCCACACACACACACACACATGAGTAGACTCATTTTAGTAGGTAAGAAGTTAAGATGTGTTTTGCTGTATTTGCAAATTGTGCCGAGACTGTCAGTTTGTTCCAGGAAGACACCAGATGTCCTAGAGATAAGAGCCGTTTGTGGGACGACACCTGGATGGAGACGAGACGCGATGTTCTTTTAAACTGTGTCAAAAGTTAACTGAACAGTTGTGGTTTTGGATTGACGTAGATCTTGAGTCTGCCTGGCAACAGAAGGGGGCTGTACTATTTTACCCCTATAAAGTCTTTGTTCTGACTACTGTAAGACAGTTCAATGCTGAATCTGCACAGTGTTGAACTCCATGCATGTAACCAATAAATCTTCGCTTTGATCATACCTCTGGACCAGAGTTGTCATTGTTTGAGAGCCCTCCGTACCCCCTTTTCTCCAATTTTTGAATCTTAACAAAAGAATGGAACCTTGTGGGAAAAGTTCAATTAAAGGAGTTTTTTAAATCCTATCTTAAAAGTATGAAATATGTAAGATGTGTGAGTGACTTAAAAAGCCTTAAATAAAAACGTAATTTTGCATCTACAAAAAAAGCAGAAGCATACAGTAACTTAAAACTAGCATTACAGATGAATACAGTTTTAGCATTGCCTGACTATGATAAGCCTTTCTACCTACATGTAGATGGAGGAGCAGGTTATATGAAAGCAGTTTTAACACAGGCATTTGGAGAAAAACGCCCGCTTGCATTTTACTCGTGCAAATTAGACTCTGTTGCGTCAGGCCTGCCTACATGTGTGCAAGCCTGTGCAGCCACAGCAGAGGCAGTAAAAAAGTCAGCTGACATTGTTTTAGGGCAAACTTTGATTATCAGAGTACCCCACGCAGTGACTTCAATTTTACTCCGAGCCAATTTGTCCTACCTCACACATGCGAGATAACTCTCATATGTTGGAATCTTGCTGTCACAATCACACATTAGAATCAAGAAGTGTGGTCAGCTGAATCCAAGCACACTTTTGGCCACACCCGAAGAAGGTCATCCACACTGCTGTAAGCGATGCTTCATCTTCTGCTTTGCCTTTATGTGGGAGTCCCGTCAAAGGCCTCTCCATTATCCTAGCAGTGTCCAAGAATTCTTTTTTTTTAAATTCATATTGCCCCCCCCCCCCCGCAATGGCCCCACTTTGGGAACGTTAGAAGTATTCAAATAATCCTCAGATATTTGTGTAATGTTAAAAAAAACATGGATAATTCTCAGAGGCTCTGGACTTTTACATAAAAATATTTTATTCATTCCTGCAGAAAGTTATATATTAAAAAATATATTATCCTCTCTAAGTACTGAGTCACTCTGAATTACTTTGTGATGAATAACACACTTTTGGCAAAAAACAGAGAAAGAATTTCAGTTCAGAAGTTTTTAGTTCAACACACAAGTGACGACATTTGACCTTAATCAGGTTTTGTTTAATTGTGTCAGAGAAAACATAATTTGCTTTTCATGCAGGTGAAGCTGTGTAGGTCTGAGATCAGCAGCTTTCTGAAACACCAAACTGAGGTACAGTTTCTGCTCCTGAGTGTTATAAGCAGTATTGTGGTGGATGAGGATCTATATACATGAGTACCTGGGCTGGCTGAGCTTTTGACTTTGACCTTCATTGTTAGCATCGAAGGTCACAGTTGACCTATAAAAAACTTCAAAAAACTATTTTGAGTAGCATATGAAAGAGCACGGAGAGAGCTGAACAACACAAACTCTGTTTTTTTCACTACGATGTCACAACCACAAAGATTCACACAAAAAAAAAACACCATATTTTAAAATATCTTAAAATATGTTTCCAAACCAACTTCCTTCCAAGCCAAAGACTAGAAAATATGATGAAGCATATCTTGCCTTTGGCTTCACTTGCACAAGTGCCAAGGTAGGTCTCCCCTGCAGAATTTATTTTAGCTGCGTCGGGAGCATGCGCTGGGCTGGCCAAATCACGAACAGTACCCCAGAGCTGTTTATGTTTTTGAACCCATTTTGCACAGAGAGGCTTGTTTTAAAAAATGATAGCAATGTTGAATATTATTGCACAGGAAAAAACAACTACACATAAAATAATTACACTCTGATGACTCTACCTTTCTAAATGGAGGGACAGTGACTGCTTATGTATATGTAAGCGTTTAAAAACTGAAGATAGTAAGATTAACAGTAGCAGTACTTAGTGTAGGAATTTATGTCATATTAACAGTAACGTGACGCACAGCGTGACGTCAAAAAAGGCACATACGTTTGATGTTGCTTGACAAACTCGAATCTCAGTTTTCAGTGATTCATGACGTTTACGTGTGGATGAAAGGCCCAAACACATAGAAAAAGCTGTGAAAAGCTGCATTTTCAAAAAAACCCACGTGGGTGTGAATGTAGCGTAAAAGACTGAAGTTTATTTTATTGCTGCCTGTAATTTATTGCAGTTTTCTCATATTTGTATAACTGTTTACAAAAGGTTTGAGGTGTGAAATAGATTCTAATGGATTTTGAAAAAAAATGTGGGGGTGTCTACACTCAAAAAAGTAAACTAAGGCAGTTGTTTGATTAATTCAATAGACATTTGTCTATTTAACATGAACATATTGAGTTTAGGTTTTTAAATCACTATCAGTTGTTGGTTTAACATAAAATAACTAAAAGTTTAATGAACTAGATTTGCATTCTTCAGTTCAATTAAATGTAATTATTTTTAATCAACAACTCTAAAACCGATACCTAGTGCGCATGCTCAAACTTCCCAGAAGTGAAGAGGCGGGAACGCGGAGAAAGTTATATGTGTTCAGTGAACTGCCGTTTCCCTCTGCGTAATCTTCCACAATACAGGTAAGTAATAAATAACTGAAAATATCTTAGTCAAACGAAGTTGTTCCGTTGGTTAATTGTTTAACAATGTTTTTAATTCCAAATGTGTAAGTTGTCATTAGACAGCGGGAATACAAATACAGTGAAAATCGGGTATTAGACGGTGCCAATCGGTACCGTCTAATGCCTGATTCCTAATCCGCCCCGGCTATATTTATATTATTATTAGCATTTCCACTTCATTGCTTTAATTTTTTTTTTTTTTGTTACCCGTTTTTGGAGTTAGTCTTATAGTGTTTTTAGCGGTTATTGATATGTTTAGTTCAATATTTAACACGTTTGTAATTCACTTTCAAAGTAAATGAAGTTAGCTAAAGCTAGTATGGTTGTCTCATTAAACTTTTACCCAGCTCTGTTAGAATTCACTTTGGTTTTAAATGATTGCAAGACATGGTCTTTCTTCACTTTTTTATTACCATTTGCATTTCTTCTTTCTTTCTTTCTCTCTCCTTTTTTTTTAAGCATTCGGCCTCTCGCAGTAATGCAAGTTAAACTAGCGTGCACGAGTTGCTAAATATTAGCTGTGTCTAAATTCAGGGGCTGCATCCTTCGAATTGACTTAAACGCTAGTGCATGGGAAAAAGAGCATGAACATGAGGTCAGAGGAAAAGACGATGGCGGATAATTATGAAAATTGCCTGTTGGACCTTTATTGCAACTACCAGCATCTTTATTGCATAGTGTGAAACACTGCTATTACATTTGGCAACAGATTGGATATTTATCTGTGAATTTTATATTGCACGAGGTATTTATATGTATTTGTATCTTTTTTTATACATTTGCAACAAAGTAAAAAAATCCACTGTGGAATTTTTATAAAATAATTTTGTCTGTTTTCTTTACCATAGTAACACCACAAAGAAAGCTGCCCCCTTTTTCTGATTGTTTGTGCCTCCTCTTTAATACATGGTAAGTTTTTACCATCATACATTTTTTATGATAGTTTTATATTTTAATCAAAGTGAAAAAAAGGTGCCAATAAAACAATCCTTAAAACTGCTTCTCTTTTTTTCTTTCAGTGACTTGTATGTGGCAGTGCAAGCGTTGTTCCATCAGGGAGAGTAGTAGGTACAAATTATTGACACACTGTAGATTACATCACCATTATGGACCCAGCCAGAGTTATCTTTGTATATATGTAAATTGTCCATGCACATTTAAGACTTGGTGTGGACTAAAAACACATGTTTACAGATGTCATTCTTCTCACTTTAAACAGACAGCTGTCAGTTCAGTCACTTTTAGGTGTGAGTTATGTGACTGCAGTGACCTTACCACAGAGAGAGATTATTTTGGACATATTGGATCACATTCACGAAATAGTGAGACAGTAACTTGTGTAATTTCAGGCTGCTCTTTCAAGACAAATATCTTTGGTACATTTTATTCACACAAAAAGAGGAAGCATCATTCAGATTCACTTAAAGATTTCAAGGTAGGTTTAGTGGTGTGTTGTGACTCAATACAACATTCTGATGACCCTGAAGGTGTAGGTGCTAGTTGCTCTGATTTTTTAGATCCTGAAAGTTGGAACTCAGTTGGTGTCAGGAAGTAATCATTTCACTGAAAATTTGACAGATCTTGTTGAACAGAAAATAGCTGGGATATTGTTAAAATTGGAACATATATTTCAAATTCCAGCTACAGCAGTAGATGGCTTGGTGGAGGAGTTGAAAAGGTATTCAAGAACCATAACCTTCATATTGGTCAGGTTGTTGTTGAGGAGCTTGCCAATACAGTGTGCATTTCTAACCCTGTATCAAAAATTTTAGCTAAGTGTGGTCCTCTTGGAACTTCATTTAAAAGAAAACAATACTATAAGCATAACTTTAGGGTCATAGAGCCTGTTGAGTACATTTTATCTGTTGATCAACAAAAGTCATTTCAGTACATTCCTTTATTAAAGTTATTGCAAGAATTATTGAGTCATAATCACATACTTGATAGAGTGATTGAGCAAGATATAGGACAAGAAAAAAAGTGAGGATTTGGCTAATGGTCTGAGTGTTTACAGGTCTTTCCGAGATGGCAGGCACTTTAGAACCAATAGCTTTTCAGCTGTTGACGTGTTGAGAATCTCCATTACACTTTACATTGATGATTTTGAGGTTTGCAATCCTCTTGGAACCTCACGCAAAAAACAAAAGCTTTGTGGTATTTATTGGGTCTTGGATAATTTGCCTCCAGGCTCTCATTGAGCACTCTCCTCCATTTACCTAGCTGTTCTTTGTAAAAGTGACGATTCAAAGACATTTGGGTTTGAAAAGGTGTTGGAACCCCTGTTAAAAGATCTTGTGATCTTGGAGCAACACGGTGTGTTTATTGCTCAGTTGAATGAGTTTATTAAAGGCACTGTAAATTGTGTAATAGCTGATAACCTAGCTGCTCACGGGCTTGCAGGTTTTGTTGAAAATTTTTCTGGGGAACACATATGTAGATTCTGTGTCGCAAAGAAAAATGAAATTCAGTTTTTGACTGCAGACGTTTTTGAGTGTAGAACACGTGAACTCCATTTGGCTTGTTGTGGGGTTAAACGTGACTGTGTTTTGACTAAAAGTCTCTCTCATTTTGATGTTATTGCAGGCTTTCCCCCGGATATAGTACACGATTCTTTTGTATACCTGTAGAACTAGCAGAATGCTTGGCTGTTTTGATCTCCAAAAAGTATTTCACCTTAGAAAAACTTAACAGTTCAATCCAAAGTTTTGACTACAAATGGGGAGATTTATTATTGGTCCCCCTTGTTCCTGAAGATGAACAGGCCTGGCATGTTCTTTTGGATCTCAAGGATATAGTGGAACTTGTTGTTGCCCCTATCCACTGTGATGAGTCAATATCATATCTTGAGTTCAAAATCAGAGAGCATCAGCAGAGATACAAAGAACTTTTTCCAAACAGCCGTATTCTTCCTAAACACCATTTTGTAGAGCACTATCCTGTCATGTTCATAAGTGGACAATGAGGTTTGAGGCCAAGCATAGTTTTTTTTAAACAGGTTGCTCGCCACACAAACTGTTTTAAAAACATACCTCTCACACTTGCCAGGAAACACCAGCTTGTCATTGCTCACCATTTGCATATGTCTGATGAGAAAAAACAGTTGGTGGTAACTAATGTTTCATCAGTGCCTATTGATGTGCTCCAAAGTGACATTGCAGCTGCTTTTAACCAAAGGCTTCCAGATGAAACTGATCACATTGCGAAGAATGTGTCATACAATGGTATGAACTACAGCAAAGGAATGATTGTTATCCATGGAGAGTCATTTGGTCTGCCTGAGTTTGCTGAAATTTTGCAGCTCTGTGTTTTGGAAGGGAAGTTGCATTTTTTTGTGAGAAAGATATCTGCTTGGTATAGGGAGCACTTTAGAGCTTTTGACCTGACCACGTCACATGTGAGTGAGGTGGCTGTCATTGCACATGAGGAACTGGTTGATGAATATCCCTTAGCTGCCTACTCTGTTGGAGGACTGCGTCTGGTTACTCTAAAAAGATCTGTGACTTTTCTTGGAAAACAAAATTAATACTTGTAAGTATTTTTATTATTTTTCTTACCCTATAGCATTTGTGAAATTGTCATGCTTTTGATTTGGTCTGTTAGCTGTTGAAAATAAAACTATTTTAAAATGAATTGTTTATGTATGCATTAGAAAACTAAGATGTTTTTTTCAAAACACAACAAATCAAAAAAAAATAAAGATTTGTTGAAAATTACATTTTCTGAGTGAAACCTGTTATGATTTGGTTGAATAAAGTATTACAGAATTTCTAATTCCACCATTGTCATGGGCTAAGTTTCCATTCAGCTTCAACACTCCCAAAAAACACTCCAGGACACGGACGGTTCAATTCCAGGAGGTTTACTGGGCATTTGTGAAACTGTAAACACAATACAATGAAATATATGAGATATGAAATGCATTATCAATGCGATAAAGTCAAAGCATCTGGCTAATTATCACAGCTTGCCAGCCTAGCCGCATAGCTTATATGAGACACAACAAAGCTAACCGAATAACAGACAACAGTTCAAAACGCTTCGCAGCTTAATTGTACAAAATGAATTATACTCACAGACTTTGCCTTAGCGGAGGGAAAAAGGATTAAACCTGTAACTGTGGAGCTGACGACTGCGTGAGCCCACACAACAATATCCAGAGCCACACGGTAAATTTACTTCCTGACTCCCAGCGTGCACTGCTTCTATGTTGTCATGGTTATGAAAATAAACAAGTCACTCTAAACAAATCAAATCAAATCAAATCACTTTTATTGTCACATCACATGTGCAGGTACACTGGTACAGTACATGTGAGTGAAATTCTTGTGTGCGAGCTTCACAAGCAACAGAGTTGTGCAAAATACAATAATGTAAAACAAGCAAAATATAAAAATGGCTAATCTAAAAAGTAATAAATATATGTACAATATGTAAAGGTATATACATTACTGAATGTGTATACTAAATATGTTTTTCTACGTGTGTGTGTTTGAGTGTGTATATAGTATGTATATACATGTTTTACAAATGAAATAAAGTAAACAATAAAATAAGATATATAAAATAAAATATACAGAGGTTGGTATGTGCAAAACAGTGGTATTTATATACAGTATGGAGTGCATAATGTTGAAGTTCCAGTAGTGAGGGTGAGGTGTCTATGAAGTGTTCAGCAGTCTGATGGCCTGATGGAAAAAGCTGTCTCTCAGTCTGCTGGTACGGGACCGGATGCTGCAGAACCTCCTTCCTGATGGAAGTAGTCTGAAGAGTTTATGGCTGGGGTGACTGGAGTCCTTGATGATCCTCCCCGCTTTCCTCAGGCACCGCTTCCTGTAGATGTCTTGGAGGGAGGGAAGCTCACCTCCAATTATCCGTTCAGCACACCGCACTACTCTCTGGAGAGCTTTGCGGTTGTGAGCGGTGCTGTTGCCGTACCAGGTGGTGATGCATCCAGTGAGGATGCTCTCAATGGCACAGCGATAGAAGGTCCTGAGGATGCGGGGGCTCATGCCGAATCTTTTCAGTCTCCTGAGAAAGAAGAGGCGCTGCTGCGCCTTCTTCACTGTTTTGTTTATGTGTACTGACCACGTAAGATCCTCAGCCAGATGTACACCAAGGAAGCGGAAGCTGCTCACTCTCTCCACAGCGGCGCCGTTGATGGTGATGGGGGTGTGTACTCCTCTGCACCTCCGGAAGTCCACTATCAACTCCTTTGTGTTTGCGACGTTGAGGGTGAGATGGTTGTCTTGACACCAGTGGGTCAGGGCGCTGACCTCCTCCCTGTAGGCCGTCTCATCACCGTTGGTGATAAGACCCACCACTGTAGTGTCGTCCGCAAACTTCACAATGATGTTGGAGTTTCTAGTGGCCGTGCAGTCGTAGGTGTAGAGTGAGTACAGGAGAGGGCTCAGTACACACCCCTGTGGAGCACCAGTGTTCAGTGTGATGGGGGATGAGGTGGTGCTGCCCAGTCTGACCACTTGGCGTCTGTCAGACAGGAAGTTAAGGATCCAGCTGCCGAGGGAGCTGCTCAGTCCTAGATCCTGCAGTTTCCTGTCCAGCTTCGAGGGAACGATGGTGTTGAATGCTGAGCTGTAATCTACAAACAGCATTCTCACATACGTGTCTCTCTTCTCCAGGTGTGACAGGGCAGCATGGAGTGTCAGGGCTATGGCATCATCAGTGGACCTGTTGTGGCGGTATGCGAACTGCAGAGGGTCCAGTGAAACTGTGATAACAAGGTAAAAAAAACACATTTCTGGAGGCATAACAACCATATTGTTTTCACTGTGAACATTTTCATAAACACAAGCTAGCCTTCAGCAAATAATTCCTTCCCTACAACTTTGTTTGAGCCACCCAAATTTTACCAAATCATTTGTGCCCTTGCCTCACCTTGTCACCAGACTTAAGACAGGTCCATATAATTATGAAAGTTTATAATGTTTACACATAGCATCTCTCATTTGTACTTTACTGCAGGATGATGATATTAAGGATACCTGGAATATATAATGGATGGATGGATGATGATGATGAGATTCCTGTTGTTTCCAAAAATCTGCTTTTGAAGTACAGTGAATTTTTCAATATATTAAGTAATTACCTGCCAGCGTCTGTCATCCTCTACAGTATTGAAGCAGCATCATCATAACTTCTTTTGCTGTGTGTGTTTTTTTTCTTTTTTAGTTAGAATTAAAGTATTCATTCTACTGCTTATGTCTCTGGGCTGATGTAGCCTCAGAAAGCTATTTTTACATTCTAGTCTAAACAGATAAGAGAAATTGTGTTTTAACCTTTAATGTATTTCTGCTTTGTTTTCACAACAAAAAAATTTGTATTTTTAAAGTTGCACAGAAGTGCACAAGGGTCCCTAATTGTTGCTTGTTGATATGCCAAATGGTGTCTTTTTCTAAAAGAATTGCTGATATTTTTCAGATCTTCAAAATGACATCACCCCTAAGACTGCGGATAATCGTGGGTGAAGATGATGGCAGGAAGTTGATTCTTCTTGCAGGGACACTGGTCTCAATTGAAGATTTGTGCCACACAGTAAAGACAAGTTTTGGATTTCAGCAAGATATTCGACTTCAATATCAAGATGAGGACTTTGGAAATGAGTTCATGAATATGTCAGATGTCTCAGAAGTAAAGGACAAAGGAACCCTTAAGGTGATATTTTTGCAAAGCCCACAGGAGGAAGATGCAAGAACTTCTCAAAGCCAAGCAACAGAGTCTGTATCCATCTCCTCTGCTGACACAGATGATACAGAGCCCATTTCATCTTCAGGTTCTTAACCATCCTCAAGGCACTGGGTTTGGCCAAGTGTCTTCACTGTACCACAATTTAGCTATGAGGCAGAATTTGAACTCGAGAAGGCCAACACTGCCTGCGCCAATGGGGGAACTCTATTGAACCCTTCACCAAAACTGAAATCCCAAATTCTGGAACGACTGGCTGAAGAAATATACAAATTCAAGGCCTACCCAACAGACAATGATCTGACTGATGTTGCAGAAGCTCTTGTGAAAAAGCATCCTTGCCTTAGAGAGCAGGGGTCTTTCAATGGCTGTTATGGGTGGAAGATTAGCCTAAAATATAAAATGGCTAACCTCCGCACCAAACTGAGAGGCCTTGGATGTACAGAGGTGACCATAAACTTATTCAAAAACATGTCTGGTGACAACCGTCAGGCAGCCTTCAATGTGAAGAAACCCAAAATAGCTGAAGTTAACTATTGTCCACAGCATCCAAAAGGAGAGACATCAGAAAGTCTGGAACAGGAGAGAGTTGCAATTCTTTCTGAGTTGACTAAAAGAAATAATGACTCTGTTGTGAGTGCAAAAATGGAGAAGACTTTCTCATACAGAAGGTAAGTAGTTCTTCAGGGTCAGCCGATGGTTGCAGACTTCAAAAGCAGATGGTCAGCTCTGTTCACTGCGAGAGAGGCAAGTGTGTTTAAAATGCATTTGGATGTTGCATGTAATTTATGTTTTGTAGTCCAAAACTAAATGTACTATCTGTTGTTGGTTCCTGTATCACTGAAAATAGTAATGTGAAAGAGTAAGTACCATTTAATTTAGTAGGTTTTATGTATCAGGACATAAGAATCATCCGGATCCTACCTCGTCATAAACTGCTGTAAATACAGCTTCAGATGGCATTCTGTTAACACTTAAACCAAAACCTCTACTGTTATACAGGTACTCTGGTCTGCTTTTTTACAGGTCTACATTGAAGAGACATTTGTGCATTTGTTTTTTAAGCCTCTTTTAGAAGACGCAACGTAACGGCATATCAGAGTAATATTCCCGCAGCGGTGTGTCTTCTAAATGTGCCACTATGCCTTGGCGAAACGAGATATTGCTGCATTCTGTGCCTGCAAGCTTCATAGTAATATTACCACAATTTTGCTTCAATGCTGGACTTGTGAATGAAGTCTTTGCACTAGAGAGGGAGGTCTCCTGATGACATTCTCCTAGACTCTTTTAACCTTGCCCAACATGTGACTGGGCCAACACACAGTGGTGGCCACACCCTGGACCTGATTTTATCACTGGGTCTGGATATCGGCCCAGTTCATTGCAGAGACATTTTTATTAGTGATCATAAATATCTTTTATTTGATCTCTCTTTTACTTGTGACACTCTACCCTCTGTTTATGTGAAGCATTCACGATTAATTAACGCCTCAGTGGTAGAAGAATTTATGGAATTGTTTGATAACAATTTATCTGAAACAGATGATATAGATCAGCAGGTGGCCTCTTTCAACTCGCAATGTCAAAAACTTCTAGATAAAGTGGCTCCTCTTAAAATCAGGAAAGGCAGCACTGTTAAATGCCCGCCCTGGTTTACAGAAGCTATCCGCAGCTTTAGGCGAATGTGCCGTAAAACTGAGCGCCTATGGAAAATCACAAAACTTGAGGTTCACAAGCTCCACTTAAAAGAACTATTATCTACCTTTAATGACATGGTGACAGACTCAAGAGCCACTTATTAGCTTTAAGAAAAACATCTCCTCCTCCTCTCGGAGGAGCATGCATCTTGAAGTCCTTGTGCATCTACCTAAACGAAGACTATGACAAGTTAATAAAGGAGTACTTGGTGAGTCACTGTGACAGCATGTTGACTGTAACATTGACATACAAATTGTGACATTTCCTCAAATGCAACTGTACTAACACTTCTGTACCTGTTTTATTCTAGCAGCTGAATTAGCCTTTTCTCGAGTCCTGTCCCTCTAAGTTACTCTTGCTACGTCCGACAAACAAATGATTTCCTCTGCGGACCAACGGGTATCCAAATGTGCGAGCACACATGCTTCATAATGTTTGGTACATTTACCTGGGAGTGGGGCCATCCAGACTGTTTAATCCATTCACGTTGTTTTTGACTTTGTGAAAGAACACAACTCCTCCAGACACAATCTCTCGGGGTATCGGTGGGCACACCGCTTCACCATCTTGCTTGAGGTTAATGTTTGTCAGACACAGTAACGGTTGCTCGAATGTGTAATTGGACAATGGCCCTTTCGGGGGAGGGCCCGGTGAGAGGTCAATTATGCCACCTCTTTTGACATGAGAGGTGTATTTTATAATTTATGTATTGGAGTAATTACTAACAACTACTTTAGTGGTGTGTAATTTTCTGTTTATTACTTTGACTACTTGGATTTTATGAACAGCATAGAAACAGTTCTTTAAACAATCTCTTAAATTTTACTTTGTCTTATATTTTTTCACGTAGGATACGGACAGCGAGGCAAAAAGCTGCATGGAGCAAACTGTGATGGGGGTGTACGTCATCCAGAAGGAGGGTGCTGAACCTGAAGATGACCCAGAGGACATTGGTGTCCTGATTGAGGGTGTGGAGGCTCTCACTGATTTGGGTAACATTGCACAAGCATGTGCTCTGTTTTTTGGACTCATCTACTGTTTGAACCTGAGCTACCCACCAGAACTTAAAGGCACCTTTGAAGTCCTCCAGAAGATACTTTTAAATCTTGATGGACAAAAGCTCTCTTCAAAGGCACAGTTTCTGAAAAACAAGCTTATGGGGTGAGAGCACCTGAAAATGACTAATATGTCTTGAATGGTTCATTGGTGCAATGGTGATTTCCAATATATAATGTTAATATTTGAGTGTATATTTTTTTTCTTTCATTTAAAAAATATATTTTTTTAAGTTTTTGGATTCCCTCTGTTGGGCAATTCACCTTTTATACAGCACTGCAGATGATTTTTGTTTGTCCTTATATAGATGGCTCAAAATGGAGCAGAAGTACTGACAGAAGTACTGTTATGTTAATTATTTTTCCTGTAATTTCAAGTTTGTAGTATAGGTACTAATTCACACATACCATAATGCTGTCATGTGTCGAATGAAGATATTATTGGAGTGCTTTAGTGCCCCCCTCTTCCACCCCCCCCCCACCCCCCCTTTGCAGAACAAAGTCAACATTTTACAGAAACTGCATTGAGGGGTTTTCCCAAGAAATGTTCATTGTTGATTTTAGCTGCACTGTTACTATGTTGTGTTTATGTGTCAAGGGCCTGTAAAGTTTAAGACCACCGCCACCTGTTAAGTTCACTGTATTATTTTAATGTTTCCATTTTGCTTGCTAGCATGTTTTAAAACACAGCAAAACTATATTGCTAGCTGTGGAGGACTGCAACCAAAATTAAAAAATAAATACAGAAATATAAAAATTGGTCAAACTAATAATTATTACAATGAGATACACCAAATAAATGTAGATTTTCATTTCAAGTAATTTATTGTATTTGAAAAAAAATTGTCATCTGTCATTTAATTTGATTTTAAGCCTTCTGTTTCTATTTTAGTTTTACTTCCTAATTTTTTTAATCCCCATATATATATATATATATATATATATATATATATTTACCTAAGGAATTTTTGTTGTTGTTGTATTGCCCCCAAATTATTTCTAATTTTTTTTTTCCAAATTCACACAATAGTAATTCTATTTTGTCAAATGTTTTAACTTGCCAAGGGGGAGATATATTTTTATCTTTCAGTTTAATTTTTTTAAAATACAGTTGATATATTTAGCAAATTTTGCATCTGTTTTTAGTTGTGGAAGCTTTGGTTCCAACATATTACCTATGTAAATAAGTATTCTAACATTTTACCTTTTGAAGTGGCATAATGCTTGCAGGTGTACAAAAATGGTATGCTTTTATATTGTCCGCTAAATCCAGTTAATAAAGGTAATGTTATTATAATCTGATTGTGACTTTTTTTGTAAAGTAGTGGGTTTCTAAATGTGTACGAAATGAAAACAAATCTAATTGAAATAATTCGATTGAAATGAGTGTAATCATCAGCCCCCGTATTGGTTTATTAAGCAAGACTTGCAGTAATTGCCTTGATTAACAAAGTAGTTGTTCAAACAACAAGATTTAAGTATGTTTTCCTAAAGTTTTTAACTTGTGTAGAATGAATTAAAACACATTTCACTCTAAATTTAAATAAATCACTTCAAATCAATGTAAGTATACTATGTTGGTCCAACGTAATCGGATTACATTGAACCACCAAATGCCAAATGTGTTGGTTTGACATGATCGAAAATGGTTTATTGTACTTGGTTAAATTGCATGCAAAAAGGGTGCCATGATTAAATTGTGTTCATCCAACAACAGATTTTTTTGAGTGTAGTTGGAAGATGTGTTTGTGCGAGATCGGGGATTCAGGTGGTGGTGGGGTGCGAAGATTTTCTTGTAAAATAAAGGGAGGCCTAGCAAAAAAGGTTTGTGAACCACTGCATTACACAAACCAAAGGTCTCCATCACAGTGTTCATGAAATGCTGGGTTTATCCATTTTCTGGGGTGGGCCTACTATGGAGCTCTGAAGAGTTCCCTGTGAGGGAGCTGCTGGTGAAGATATCACAAGTACTGCTTGATCCCTGCGATGAGCTTCGGTATTCCTGATGTTTCTGAAATGATGCCTCTCAGTGGGTCAAAAGAACATCTGGCTTTATGTTTGCACAGTGGGAGGAAGAGGAGCTGCATCATCCATCTTTTAAATATTTATTCATTTGAACTGTATTGGAACAAACGTGTGAATACACGTTCTCACAGTGATCACTCATTAGTTTCATCAGCTGGCTGAGTGTGAGCTGCAACAGTGTGCAAATTTTAGAGTCAGGAGAAGAAGCTCACAAATGGGTGGAAAAACAGGAAGATCTCCTTGTCAGTCAAAGTGAATGTTTCATTACTCGCCTTTTTCACTTTCTCTTTAAACATTGTTCTCTTTGCCAAGTTTCTCTTGGAAAAAAAAACAGGAGGTGGGGCTTGCATGAAGGAAAACAATAAATCCACAGTGACGGTTGCTCTTTGGCACTCTGATTTTTCTCCTCTCTTTGACTTGTTGATTCAGTTTCTACAATGAGTGACTTTATTGTAGCCATAGACTTTGGCACCTCATACAGTGGATATGCCTTCAGCTTGACACCCAAAGGGGCAGAAATTAATCCCTGCATGAAGATGTGGGGTCTCGGACTGGACTCTCTGAAGACTCCAACATGCATTCTGTTCAATGAAAATGAAGAATTTCTGCTGTTTGGTTATGAAGCTGAAAAAGCGTATAGCAAGATGAAAAGAGAAGATGCAAAGAAAAACTACTTCTTTGAAAACTTCAAGATGGTGCTCTACGGAAAAGTAAGTAAAATTCAGTAAACCTTAATATTCTGGAATAGATTACACTAATGTAAATGACATGATTAAGAAAAAATGCTTAAACATGTCTGTTATAAAAACTCCACTGACGAGTCCATTTAGTCCACACAGACAGAGACTCTGTGTGTGGGCTGAAAACACTGTTTCAGCAGACTCACAGATAACTTGGATAAATGTTAGAAAGCTGCATTAAAAGTTTTGTTTGTGCAGCAAGAAAAAAAATCACTGATGTGTTAAAGTTTCAGATCAGGCTCTAGCGACACCATTAAGGTTACAGTTATTATAGGTTGTGTTATAAGTTCTTACAAATGTCTGTCTGTGGAGATTAAATGTAAATGAATGAACCAGAGAAATAAACAAACTCATAAAGGTCTCACACTTTGAACTGATTCATGTGTTAAAATCAAGCCTGTCTGCTCTGTGGGACTAGATAAAAATCTGTGTGTTTTGTGAAATGACATTAGTCTGGAACAGTTTAACCTCTTAAGCCCCAAGCCTACCTGATCTCCTGCCTTTTGCCCCCGTATCAGGGGGCGTTGGGGCTTAAGAGGTTAAGGCAATAACACTAGTAAACTGATAACTGTGTGTATTTACACTACCATCATATACAGAGAGTAAGCAGCAATGTGGAGATTACGGCTGCAAACATGAAGTCAATGACGGCCTTGAAGGTGTTCACAGAAGCTCTAAGATACCTGAAGGAAGATGCTCAAAAAACCATCAGCGCCAACAAAGAAGGGGGTGAGTTCACAGCCTCTGACATCACTTGGGTGCTGACTGTACCTGCCATCTGGGATCATTCAGCAAAGCAGTTCATGAGAGAAGCTGCAACTCAGGTAACATCACTTTATTAAAGAGAGCTCTGAGATCCTGAAATGTTCACAGGATTCAGTTTTATGTCACTTCCAGGCAGGAATCATCACAGAAGGAACTCAGCGCAAACTGATCATCGCACTGGAACCAGAAGCAGCCTCAGTCTGGTGTAAGAAGCTGCCAGCTAATGGCTTCATCACACAGGACCATGATGGAGGATCACTGGATCAGTCTCCAGGAACACAGTTCATGGTGGTGGACTGTGGAGGTACTGGATGTGACACTGTTACACTCTGTTAGGCATTCATCAACAGACACGCTGGAAACATCTGACTGTGTCTCCTGCTTCAGGAAGTCATCTTTCCTCACTTCCTGTGTGTTTCAGGTGGAACCATCGACATCACTGTTCATGAAGTCCTGGATGGAGGAGCCCTGAAGGAGCTGCACAAGGCCTCGGGAAATGATTTGGGGGGAAACACAGTGGACAGGAAATACAAAGAGTTCCTCAGAGAAATCTTCAGTTGTGGTGTCTGGGATGAATATGAAGCAAACTTTCCCATTGAGGTTCATAAGATAATGTGTGATTTTAAGTTTCTCAAACAGGTAGATGGTGATATTCAGATGTCCTGTCCATTTAACCTGGGAACACTGGCTCAGAAAAGACAGGAAATAGAAAAGTTCTTTGAATCAGTGCAAGGTGCTTCCTGGGACTGTGGAGCAATCAGAATCTCCAGAGAGAGACTGAGGTCTTTCTTTGCTGAGAGTCTTGAGGGGATTAAGAACAGCGTAGGAGTAATCCTGGAGAAACATTTTAACATCAAGTACATTTTGTTAGTGGGGGGCTACGCTGAAAGCCAGATTCTGCGTCAACATGTTGTTGATCAGTTTGGTGGTGAGTGTAAAGTTCTATGTCCTTTTAGGCCCCAGGAAGCGATTGTGAAGGGAGCTGTGATGCTTGGAAGAAACCCAGCAGTGTTGGCTTCTCGAAAATGTCCCTTTGCTTACGGGTTTGCAGATTTCGAGAAGTTTGATCCTTCCAAACATAAGAAGGAAAAGAAATTTGTAGTCCAAGAGGAGGAGTTTTGTGGAGATATTTTCAGAAAACTTGTGGAGGAAGGTGAAGATGTTGGCTGGAATGAAACCAGAGAGCTCATCTTAAATGTGTTGGAGGCAAAAGAAAATCAGACACATATAACAATCAGGTTTTATCGCACTCAAAGAAGAAATCTTCTGTATGTGGATGAAGAGGGAGTAGAGGAAGTTGGTTCACTCATTGTTAGAATGCCCACTACACAAGGCAAGAAGCATGAAGTCAAGGTGAACATCAGATTTGGGTACACTGAGATAACGGTCACAGGCACAGGGTTAGTGTATGGGCCTATAGAATCAGCCATGATTGACTTCATGACCAAATCATGAAGATTTTAAGAAACACTGAGAAAACTGCAGCCTCTGTTTCTGTGTTAGTCCTGCTATCGACCGCCAACCTTGCCTCTTCTCCTGTGACAGATAGACTGTAGCCCACTCCATGACCCTACTTTGGATAACATTTATGGATGGATGTATATTTTTATATTTCGTGTGATCAACCCTTTCATCTTTCTTTTTTTAAAATTAGATATGGGAATGACTATGTTATCATTGAGATTATTTTTACTTCTTATCAAGCTGCTAAACTTTGCTTTGTCTGCATCACATATGATGAACTTTCACGCTAACCCTTGTATCCACGGGCAGGGGATGCAGAGCAGAGTTTATTCTAGGGAGAGCACAAAAGCAGCTTCTAAGTGAAAGGATAACACAGGTTCATTTCACTGCCCTCCAGAGCAAGATTAGCCAGACTCTGCAGGAACTGAAAACCCTTCTACCTGCTCCAATTTTAGAAGAGGTTTACAAGATTGTGGACAAGGCTCAGCGGGCCCAACACTCTAAAGGAAAAGAAAGACAACATATTAAATTCCACACTTTGCTTTCAGAAGCATTCATTCCAGTCAGAACCTACAGAACACAGAGAACACACACCTGAGGAGAGTCAGGAAAAATGGGTGAAGAACTTTTCAGAACGGAATCTCACTGAACCTGAAAAGAATATGCTAGCAAAAGGACTCCATTTTGCAATTTCTCCTCAACAGTTTCCCATAGTGGACCTCATTACAGCCACAGAAACTGCCACATGGATTAATAAATTATCACAAACAGAAGCAGAGCAAATCACAATGAAA